>NW_028137045.1:25000-104036 GCF_965140915.1 Aythya marila | reverse complement strand
TTTAATGGGACTTTTGGGGTGGATTCATGGTATTTGCGTTTTTCTTCTGTTTTTTTTTGGGTGGTCTTGTTCTTTTTTGGTGTGTTTTTGACATGTTTTGGTGTCTCCGTTGGGTTTCGTTGGGTTGTCGTTTGTCGTTAAGGTCAATGGGAGTGGATTGTGGGGTTTGGAGAAGATCAGGTGAGCTTAGGGTGGTTTTGGGGGAAAAATCATGGTTTTGGTTTTTTTTCTTCTGATCCAGTTCCTTTTTGGCGTGTTTTTGACGTGTTTTGGGGTCTCCATTGGATTTTAGTTGGGTTCTTGTTGGTCATCAGTGTGGAAAACGGTAAATAGTTGGTTTTGGTGAACATCAGGTAGGTTTAGGGTGGTTTGGGGGTGCATCTATGGTATTTGGGGTTTTCTTCTGTTTTTTTGGGGGGGTGATCCTGTTCTTTTTTTTGTGGTGTTTTTGACGTGTTTTGGGTCTCTGTTGGGTTTCGTTGCGTTTTCCGTTGTCATCATGTTGGAAAATGGTAAATTGTGGGTTTTGGAGAACATCAGGTAGGTTAAGGGGGACGTTTGGGGTGGATTCATGGTATTTGGGGTTTTCTTTCGTTTTGGGGTGATCCTGTTCTTGTTTGGGGTGTTTATAACGTGTTTTGGGGTCTCCGTTGTGTTTTGTTGTTTTCTTGTTGGGCATTATTTTAAATAGGAGTGGATTGTGGGTTTGCAGAACATCAGGTAGGTTTAAGGGTTTTTTTAGGGTTAAATCATGTTTTGTTTTTTTTTTTTTTTTTAGCGTCTGTGTTGATTTTGGTGTGTTTTTGACGTGTTTTGGGGTCTCCGTTGGGTTTCGTTGGGTTTTCCGTGGTCATCATGGTGGTTTAGGGTAAATTGCTGGTTTTGGAGAACTTCAGGTAGGTTTAGGGGGACTTTTCGCGTGGATTCATGGTATTTGGGCTTTTCTTCTTTTTTGGAGAGTGATCCTCTCCTTTCTTCGGGTGATTTTGAAGTGTTTTGGGGTTTCCGTTGCGTTTCGTTGAGTTCCTAATGTGTTTTATGGTGGTTGGGAGTGTGCTTTGGGATTAGGAGAACATCAGGTAGGTTTAGGGTGTCTTTGGGGTGGATCTATGGTATTTGGGGTTTTCTTCTATTTTTTGGCATGATCCTGTTCTTTTTTGGGGTGTTTTGGAGTGTTTTTGGGGGTCTCCGTTGGGTTTCGTTGTGTTCTTGTTGGTCATTATGTTAAATAGGTGTGGATTGTGGGTTTTGGAGAACATCAGGTAGGTTTAGGGTGCTTTTGGGGTAGATCTATGGTATTCAGGTTTTTTTTTTTGGGGGGGGGGGGGTGATTCATGGTATTTGGGGTTTTCTTCTATTTTTTTGGCGTGATCCTGTTCTTTTTTGGGGTGTTTTTGATGTGTTATGGGGTCTCCGTTGGGTTTCGTTGGGTTCTCGTTGGTCGTTAAGTTAAATGGGAGTGGATTGTGGGTTTTGGAGAAGAGTAGGTGAGTTTAAGTGGGTATTGGGGGAAAGTTCATACGTTTTGTTTTTTTTTTCTTCTGATCCTGTTCTTTTTTGGCGTTATTTTGACGTGTTTTGGGTTCTCCGATTGGTTTCGTTGGGTTTTCCTTTGTCATCGTGGTGGTAAAAGGTGAATTGCATGTTTTGGAGAAATTCAGGTGACTTTAAGGATTTTTGGGAGGTGGATCTATGGTTTTGGGGATTTTCTTTCGTTTTGGGGGTGATCCTATTCTTTTTGTGGTGTTTTTGAGGTGTTTTGGTGTCTCCGTTGGATTTTGTTGGGTTTTCCGTGGTCATCATGGTGGAAAAGGGTAAATTGCGGGTTTTGGAGAACTTCAGGTAGTTTTAATGGGACTTTTGGGGTGGATTCATGGTATTTGCGTTTTTCTTCTGTTTTTTTTTGGGTGGTCTTGTTCTTTTTTGGTGTGTTTTTGACATGTTTTGGTGTCTCCGTTGGGTTTCGTTGGGTTGTCGTTTGTCGTTAAGGTCAATGGGAGTGGATTGTGGGGTTTGGAGAAGATCAGGTGAGCTTAGGGTGGTTTTGGGGGAAAAATCATGGTTTTGGTTTTTTTCTTCTGATCCAGTTCCTTTTTGGCGTGTTTTTGACGTGTTTTGGGGTCTCCATTGGATTTTAGTTGGGTTCTTGTTGGTCATCAGTGTGGAAAACGGTAAATAGTTGGTTTTGGTGAACATCAGGTAGGTTTAGGGTGGTTTGGGGGTGCATCTATGGTATTTGGGGTTTTCTTCTGTTTTTTTGGGGGGGTGATCCTGTTCTTTTTTTTGTGTGTTTTTGACGTGTTTTGGGGTCTCTGTTGGGTTTCGTTGCGTTTTCCGTTGTCATCATGTTGGAAAATGGTAAATTGTGGGTTTTGGAGAACATCAGGTAGGTTAAGGGGGACGTTTGGGGTGGATTCATGGTATTTGGGGTTTTCTTTCGTTTTGGGGTGATCCTGTTCTTGTTTGGGGTGTTTATAACGTGTTTTGGGGTCTCCGTTGTGTTTTGTTGTTTTCTTGTTGGGCATTATTTTAAATAGGAGTGGATTGTGGGTTTTGCAGAACATCAGGTAGGTTTAAGGGTTTTTTTAGGGTTAAATCATGTTTTGTTTTTTTTTTTTTTTTAGCGTCTGTGTTGATTTTGGTGTGTTTTTGACGTGTTTTGGGGTCTCCGTTGGGTTTCGTTGGGTTTTCCGTGGTCATCATGGTGGTTTAGGGTAAATTGCTGGTTTTGGAGAACTTCAGGTAGGTTTAGGGGGACTTTTCGCGTGGATTCATGGTATTTGGGCTTTTCTTCTTTTTTGGAGAGTGATCCTCTCCTTTCTTCGGGTGATTTTGAAGTGTTTTGGGGTTTCCGTTGCGTTTCGTTGAGTTCCTAATGTGTTTTATGGTGGTTGGGAGTGTGCTTTGGGATTAGGAGAACATCAGGTAGGTTTAGGGTGTCTTTGGGGTGGATCTATGGTATTTGGGGTTTTCTTCTATTTTTTGGCATGATCCTGTTCTTTTTTGGGGTGTTTTGGACGTGTTTTGGGGTCTCCGTTGGGTTTCGTTGTGTTCTTGTTGGTCATTATGTTAAATAGGTGTGGATTGTGGGTTTTGGAGAACATCAGGTAGGTTTAGGGTGCTTTTGGGGTAGATCTATGGTATTCAGGGTTTTTTTTTTTTGGGGGGGGGGGTGATTCATGGTATTTGGGGTTTTCTTCTATTTTTTGGCGTGATCCTGTTCTTTTTTGGGGTGTTTTTGACGTGTTTTGGGGGTCTCCGTTGGGTTTCGTTGGGTTCTCGTTGGTCGTTAAGTTAAATGGGAGTGGATTGTGGGTTTTGGAGAAGAGTAGGTGAGTTTAAGGTGGTATTGGGGGAAAGTTCATACGTTTTGTTTTTTTTTTCTTCTGATCCTGTTCTTTTTTGGCGTTATTTTGACGTGTTTTGGGTTCTCCGATTGGTTTCGTTGGGTTTTCCTTTGTCATCGTGGTGGTAAAAGGTAAATTGCGTGTTTTGGAGAAATTCAGGTGAGTTTAAGGATTTTTGGGGGGTGGATCTATGGTTTTGGGGATTTTCTTTCGTTTTTGGGGGTGATCCTATTCTTTTTGTGGTGTTTTTGAGGTGTTTTGGTGTCTCCGTTGGATTTTGTTGGGTTTTCCGTGGTCATCATGGTGGAAAAGGGTAAATTGCGGGTTTTGGAGAACTTCAGGTAGTTTTAATGGGACTTTTGGGGTGGATTCATGGTATTTGCGTTTTTCTTCTGTTTTTTTTTGGGGTGGTCTTGTTCTTTTTTGGTGTGTTTTTGACATGTTTTGGTGTCTCCGTTGGGTTTCGTTGGGTTGTCGTTTGTCGTTAAGGTCAATGGGAGTGGATTGTGGGGTTTGGAGAAGATCAGGTGAGCTTAGGGTGGTTTTGGGGGAAAAATCATGGTTTTGGTTTTTTTTCTTCTGATCCAGTTCCTTTTTGGCGTGTTTTTGACGTGTTTTGGGGTCTCCGTTGGATTTTAGTTGGGTTCTTGTTGGTCATCAGTGTGGAAAACGGTAAATAGTTGGTTTTGGTGAACATCAGGTAGGTTTAGGGTGGTTTGGGGGTGCATCTATGGTATTTGGGGTTTTCTTCTGTTTTTTTTGGGGGGGTGATCCTGTTCTTTTTTTTGTGGTGTTTTTGACGTGTTTTGGGGTCTCTGTTGGGTTTCGTTGCGTTTTCCGTTGTCATCATGGTGGAAAAGTGTAAATTGTGGGTTTTGGAGAACATCAGGTAGGTTAAGGGGGACGTTTGGGGTGGATTCATGGTATTTGGGTTATTCTTTCGTTTTGGGGTGATCCTGTTCTTGTTTGGGGTGTTTATAACGTGTTTTGGGGTCTCCGTTGTGTTTTGTTGTTTTCTTGTTGGGCATTATTTTAAATAGGAGTGGATTGTGGGTTTTGCAGAACATCAGGTAGGTTTAAGGGTTTTTTTAGGGTTAAATCATGGGTTTTTTTTTTTTTTTTAGCGTCTGTGTTGATTTTGGTGTGTTTTTGACGTGTTTTGGGGTCTCCGTTGGGTTTCGTTGGGTTTTCCGTGGTCATCATGGTGGAAAAGGGTAAATTGCTGGTTTTGGAGAACTTCAGGTAGGTTTAGGGGGACTTTTCGCGTGGATTCATGGTATTTGGGCTTTTCTTCTTTTTTGGAGAGTGATCCTCTCCTTTCTTCGGGTGATTTTGAAGTGTTTTGGGGTTTCCGTTGCGTTTCGTTGAGTTCCTAATGTGTTTTATGGTGGTTGGGAGTGTGCTTTGGGATTAGGAGAACATCAGGTAGGTTTAGGGTGTCTTTGGGGTGGATCTATGGTATTTGGGGTTTTCTTCTATTTTTTGGCATGATCCTGTTCTTTTTTGGGGTGTTTTGGCCGTGTTTTGGGGTCTCCGTTGGGTTTCGTTGTGTTCTTGTTGGTCATTATGTTAAATAGGTGTGGATTGTGGGTTTTGGAGAACATCAGGTAGGTTTAGGGTGCTTTTGGGGTAGATCTATGGTATTCAGGGTTTTTTTTTTTTTGGGGGGGGGGGTGATTCATGGTATTTGGGGTTTTCTTCTATTTTTTGGCGTGATCCTGTTCTTTTTTGGGGTGTTTTTGACGTGTTTTGGGGTCTCCGTTGGGTTTCGTTGGGTTCTCGTTGGTCGTTAAGTTAAATGGGAGTGGATTGTGGGTTTTGGAGAAGAGTAGGTGAGTTTAAGGTGGTATTGGGGGAAATTTCATACGTTTTGTTTTTTTTTTTTCTTCTGATCCTGTTGTTTTTTGCGTTATTTTGACGTGTTTTGGGTTCTCCGATTGGTTTCGTTGGGTTTTCCTTTGTCATCGTGGTGGTAAAAGGTAAATTGCTGGTTTTGGAGAACTTCAGGTAGGTTTAGGGGGACTTTTGGGGTGGATCTATGGCTTTTGGGGTTTACTTCTGGTTTTTTTCGTTGGTCTCGTTCTTTTTGGGGAAGTTTTTGAGGTTTTTCGGGTTGTCCGTTGGGTTTTGTTGGGTTCTCGGTCATCATGGTGGAAAAGGGTAAATTGTGGGTTTTGGAGAACATCAGGTGAGTTTAAGGATTTTTGGGGGGTGAATCTATGGTTTTGGGGGATTTCTTCTGTTTTTTTTTAGGGTTTTCTTCTGTTTTTGGGGTGGTCCCGTTCTTTTTTGGGGTGTTTTGTTGGGTTTTCCGTTGTCATCGTGGTGGAAAAGGGTAAATTGCGGGTTATGGAGAACATCAGGTAGGTTTAAGGTGGTTTGGAGGTGGATCTATGGTTCTGGGCGTTTTCTTCTGTTTTTTTGGGGGTGATCGTGTTCTTTTTTGGGGTGTCTTTGACGTGTTTTGGGGTCTCTGTTGGGTTTCGTTGGGTTTTCCGTTGTCATCATGGTGGAAAATGGTAAATTGTGGGTTTTGGAGAACATCAGGTAGGTTTAGGGGGACTTTTGGGGTGGATCTATGGCTTTTGGGGTTTCCTTCTGTTATTTTGGGATGATCCTGTTCTTTTTTGGGGTGTTTATGCCGTGTTTTGGTGTCTCCGTTGGGTTTTGTTGGGTTCCTAATGGGTTTTATGGTGGTTGGGAGTGGACTTTGGGATTTGGAGAACATCAGGTAGGTTTAGGGGGACTTTTGGGGTGGATCTATGGCTTTTTGGGGTTTTCTTGTGTTTTCTCGGGTGATCCTATTCTTTTTTGTTGTGTTTTTGACGTATTTTGTGGTCTCCGTTGGGTTTTGTTGGGTTCCTAATGGGTTTTATGGTGGTCGGGAGTGGACTTTGGGATTTGGAGAACATTAGGTAGGTCTAGGGGGACCTTTTGGGGTGGATCTATGGTTTTGGGGTATTTTCTTCCAGTTTTCTGGGGTGATCCTGTTCTTTTTTGTGGTGTTTTTGACGTGTTTTGTGGTCTCCGTTAGGTATTGTTGGGTTCTTGTAATCATCATGGTGAATGGGAGTGAAATGTGGGATTTGGAGAAGATCAGGTGGGTTAAGGGTGGTTTTTTGGGGAAATTCATGGTTTTTGTTTTTTTTTTTTTCTTCTTATCCAGTTCTTTTTTGGGGTGTTTTTAACGTTTTTTGGGGTCTCCGTTGGGTTTCATTTGGTTTTCCGTTGTCATCATGGTGGAAAATGGTAAATTGTGGGTTTTGGAGAACATCAGGTAGGTTTAGGGTGGTTTTGGGGTGGATCTATGGTTTGGGGGTTTTCTTCTGTTTGTTTTTTTTGTTTTTTTTTTTTTTGTGGTGATCGTGTTCTTTTTTGGCGTGTTTTTGACGTGTTTTGGGGTCTCCATTGGGTTTTACTTGGCTTCTTATTGGTCATCATGGTGGAAAAGTGTAAATTGTGGGTTTTGGACAACATCAGGTAGGTTTAGGGGGACCTTTGGGGTGGATCTATGGCTTTTGGTATTTTCTTGTGTTTTCTGGGGTGATCGTGTTCTTTTTTGGCGTGTTTTTGACGTGTTTTGTGGTCTCTGTTGGGTTTTAGTTGGCTTCTTATTGGTCATCATGTTGGAATAGTTTAAATTGTGGGTTTTGGAGAACATCAGGCAGGTTTAGGGGGACATTTGGGATGGATCTATGGCTTTTGGTATTTTCTTGTGTTTTCTGGGGTGATCGTGTTCTTTTTTGGCGTGTGTTTGACGTGCTTTGTGGTTTCCGTTCGGTGTTGTTGGGCTCCTAATGGTTTTTATGGTGGTCGGGAGTGGACTTTGGGATTTGGAGAACATCAGGTAGGTTTAGGGGGACTTTTGGGGTGGATCTATGGCTTTTGGGATTTTCTTCCAGTTTTGGGGTTGATCGCGTTCTTTTTTGGGTTGTTTTTGAAGTGTTTTGTTGTCTCCATTGGATTTCGTTGGGTTCTCGTTGGTCGTTAAGGTAAATGGGAGTGGATTGTGGGTTTTGGAGAAGATCAGGTGAGTTTAGGGTTGTTTGTGGGGAAATTCATACTTTTTTTTTTTTTTTCTTCTGATCCAGTTCTTTTTTGGCGTGTTTTTGACGTGTTATGGGGTCTCCAACGAGTTTCGTTGGGTTTTCCTTTGTCATCGTGGTGGAAAAAGGTAAATAGTGGGTTTTGGAGAACTTCAGGTAGGTTTAGGGGGACTTTTGGGGCAGATTCATGGTTTTTGGGGTTTTCTTTTGTTTTTTTTTTGTCTGGTCCCGTTCTGTTTTGGGAAGTTTTTGAGGTGTTTGGGGTTGTCCGTTGGGTTTTGTTGGGTTCTCGGTCATCATGGTGGAAAAGGGTAAATTGTGGGTTTTGGAGAACATCAGGTGAGTTTAAGGAATTTGGGGGTGTGAATCTATGGTTTTGGAGGATTTCTTCTGTTTTTTTTTTTAGGGTTTTCTTCTGTTTTTGGGGTGGTCTCGTTCTTTTTTGGGGTGTTTTGTTGGGTTTTCCGTTGTCATCGTGGTGGAAAAGGGTAAATTGCGGGTTATGGAGAACATCAGGTAGGTTTAGGGTGGTTTGGGGATGGATCTATGGTTCTGGGTGTTTTCTTTCGTTTTTGGGGGTGATCGTGTTCTTTTTTGGGGTGTCTTTGACGTGTTTTGGGGTCTCTGTTGGGTTTCGTTGGGTTTTCCGTTGTCATCATGGTGGAAAAGGGTAAATTGTGGGTTTTGGAGAACATCAGGTAGGTTTAGGGGGACTTTTGGGGTGGATCTATGGCTTTTGGGGTTTCCTTCTGTTATTTTGGGATGATCCTGTTCTTTTTTGGGGTGTTTATGCCGTGTTTTGGTGTCTCCGTTGGGCTTTGTTGGGTTCCTAATGGGTTTTATGGTGGTTGGGAGTGGACTTTGGGTTTTGGAGAACATCAGTGTGGTGGTTTTACCGTGCTGGGCAGCTAAACCCCACAACCGCTCTCTCACTCCCCCTCCTTTAGATGAGGAGGGGGAGAAGTAAAGCAAAGAACAACTCACGGGTTGAGATAAGGATAATTATTTAAAGGGAAATAATTATAATAATTAAATAAAGACTACCATGAACTAAACAATTTAACTAAGGGGAAGTAAAAGGGAAAAGGGGAAAAAGGGAGGAATGTTGAGGAATGGTTAAGTGAGGTGGGACATGTGAATGTGGGGCAATTGGCAGGCAATAAGCTAATAAAGTACCGTACTTAGCTTACATGGATCTGGGCACGTACGCAGGTGGCTGAGAGCCAATCAGGATCAAGAACACGATGCCCTTAGGCGATTGGATAGACCCCCTGGGGCAGGACGGTAGCAACTGTATAGCGCGGGAAAGTGTTAGCCAATCCTAAGTTTAGTTTAAGAATGTTTACGAGTTTCGGAATAGATAAAAGGCGACTGAGCTATCCATTAAAGTTGAAGTTCACTGTTCACTCATATTGAGTGTCTGTGTCTTCCTCCCGTCGACAACAAATGGCGCCCGAACAGGGACAGATCTGAACGGGAACAGGGACTCGGCTGGAGTCGAACCTGCGAGCCACGGTTGGACGGGATACGGGGACCGGTCCTGCAACGCAGCTCAGGAGGTGAAAAGGATTAAAAATTGTTGAATCTCCGCACCCGAGGCCTGAAAGGTGAAAGGGACGAAAACTTGAAATCCCCGCACCCGCAGCTCGGAAAGAGAGTCCTCGCACCCGGGACGAGCCCATAGAGGGTCCCGCCGGAACGCGCCGCCGAGGTCTTGCAAAGGCTGCAACGGTACTGACGCATATAAAGGTATGGAGAGGCAAGCAGCGTATGATTTGCTCAAATGCTTTTTAGAAAAGCGGAGCACACAGTGTATATATTGTAAAAAGGAATTGCCAGAGTTATTAGCTTATGGGGTAGCTAAGGGTTGTTTTTTAAATCCTGATATGGTGTTTGAACAAGCAGAGTGGAAAAAGTTCGGGGACAAACTGTTTGATGAGGTGATTAGTGATAACAAGGTGGCGAGAAAATTAATGAAGCCATGGAGGGCGGTAACTAATGTGTTAGCAACACATCAAGCTGAACAAAAAATAGCTGCTGCCGCAACCGAGCGATTAGGATCATCCAGTCAGAATGGGGGGACTTCTGCTGCTTCCTCTACTCAACAAAGAGCTGAGGAACAGTCTTACCCCTCTCCACCATCATATAGAACAGTTATAATTCCACAGGGGACCTCGGGTGGCTGGGAAACGTCTGTACCCGTATCAGGGGAAGAAGAACCTTCACAGCCACCAACAGCCCCACCCGCACAATTAGAGAAAGGAGAAAGGGTGGGTGGGGAATCGGGAACAAATTCATTTTCGACAAATCCATTTAAATCCAATTTACAGGATAGGGAGGAGACATGGAAAAGAATAGCTCATGAGGCAATGAAGGACGGGAATATCGAGATAGCAGCACAGATAACAACAGCCTTCCTGGTGGTGTACTCACCTCCAGATGCACAGGGAAATGTACAGGCTCAGTTGACTAATTTGGATTGGAAATTATTGACACAATTACGATCTACAGTAAATGAGTCTGGACTAAAAGGAGAACCTACTCATCAAATGTTAGACTATATATGGGGAACAAATATTTTACTCCCAGGAGATATTCGCAACACAATGAAATTAATCTTAACACAGCATCAACAACTTTTGTTTAATGCACATTGGCACAGTGTTTGCCAAGAGGCAGTAGCGATGATACGAGCGCCTGGAGATCCCCTGTATGGTGTTACATTAGACGAATTAATGGGTATGGGACCATATTTTAGAACAGAGGCGCAGGCACTTTTGGGACCGGACAAAGCTAAGGTATCCATGAATCTAGCCAGAAGGGCATTAGAACAAATTAGAGAACCAGGGGGAATACCGTCCTACATGGGAATTAAACAGGGTAGGGAGGAACCATTCGGGTTGTTTATCGATCGAGTAGCAAATGCAATACAAGCCGCGGGAGTTCCCGATTCTCTTAAAGGCACTATATTAAAGCAATGTGCACTCCAAGATTGTAACCCTTCAACTCGAAGTATATTAGCTACATTGCCGAGTACTTGGACAATAGAGGAAGGATTGGAAAGAATGTCTCAGGTACCTGTAGGTCCACAGGCTATGTTAGTAAAAGCAGTAAAACAATTAGGTGACAACATGAACGAGCAGTCTAAAGTGCCTGCCGCCCTTGCACCTTTGCAAACCCCCGGAGGACGTTCTAATGGCCAAGGATCGGCACCGCAGCGCTGTTGTTTTCGGTGTGGTATTGCGGGACACATCAGACGGGAGTGTAAAACAGAATCAGTGTGCTGCCAGAACTGTCAATCAGATACTTATAGCACTTCGGCATGCCGACGAGGTGCGTCGGGAAACGGCCGGAGCAGCGGGAAGAGCCGCCCCGCGACGACACAAAAAGCGGCTTTTGTGACAACGGCAGCAACAGCACCGGCACCATCTGCAGCGGCTCCCTCTTTCTCCGACCAGCCACCAGAGAGAGCCTCGGCCTGGATTTGGCAACAGTAGTCGATGTGACTTTATTGGATTCGAGACCCACCAGGGTAAGGACAGGAGTTTTTGGACCAATTATTATTAATGGTGAACCCGTGGGAGCTCTATTAATAGGGAGATCGTCTGCCACTATGAATGGATTACAAATATTAATTGGACTTATTGATAAGGACTATCTTGGGGAAATACAAGTTATGGTTTCTGCAATGTTCCCTCCAATTCATGTGCCGCGGGGCACAAAAATAGCACAATTAATCCCATTGCCTCATCTTGCTGAATCGTTAGCACCAGAATCTGGAAAGTATCGAGGACAGGGAGCATTTGGCTCCATGGGAAAAGTGGTGCTATTGACATTTGGTATGCGTCAAAGACCACGACAAAAGGTCGCTGTGTGCTTAAAGGATGAGAAAATACAAATTGAGGCATTGTTGGATACTGGTGCTGATGTATCGATAATTAGCACAAAAGATTGGCCGTCACATTGGCCTACATTTGAGTCTAATGCCACGGTTTCAGGAGTAGGAGGTATGATTCTTGCTCGTCGATCACCAGTGCTGCAATGGACAATAGGTGATAAGGTGGTAAATTGCAGTGTATCCATCTTATCACTGCCTGAGGGAGTACAAGCGTTAATAGGGCGAGATATCCTTGCCCAAATGGGAGCGGTTCTCACAACAAATCATCAAAATTTTTAGGTGTGGCCATTGCTCGGACTTTCCCAATCCCACTTAAATGAAAAACTGATGAACCTGTGTGGGTTGAACAGTGGCCACTAAAACGGGAAAGTCTTTTACATGCTCATAAATTAGTACAGGAACAGTATCAACAAGGGCATCTGAGACTGTCAACAAGCCCTTGGAATACTCCGGTTTTTGTGATTCCCAAAAAATCAGGGAAATACTGTTTGCTACACGACTTACGAGCAGTTAATAGTCAAATGTGTGCTATGGGAGCACTGCAACCTGGGTTACCTAATCCTGCTATGATACCAGAAGGGTGGAAATTGTTAATTGTAGATCTTAAAGACTACTTTTTTACAATTGCATTACATGAAAATGATAAACAGAGGTTTGCTTTTACACTCCCTGCCATAAACTGTGAAGGGCCATGTCAGAGATTTGAGTGGACTGTATTACCTCAGGGCATGCGTAATTCACCTGCTTTATGTCAGCTCTATGTCGATGCGGCACTTCAACCAATTCGCCGCGCATGGCCCAAAACGATAATTTACCATTACATGGACGATATTTTGTTAGCCCAGAAGGAGATATTTTCCCTGCAACAGAAAAATGCTCTGGCAGCTGCTCTTAAACAAATGGGACTGGTAATTGCACCAGAAAAAATTCAGGAGGCAAGCCCCTGGAAGTACTTGGGGTGGAAAATTACAGATTCCACTATTCAGCCTCAGAAACTTACCATCCAATCGAACATCAAAACCCTCAATGATGCTCAAAAACTGCTAGGAGATTTACAATGGATTAGGCCAGTGGTCGGAATTCCAAATGAACTGTTGAATTCCCTTCGGCCATTATTAAAAGGAACCGACCCTGCCACAAAGGTAACATTATCAGAAAAACAGTCAGAAATATTACAACAAATTGCATCATTGATTACAACGCGTGTCACACATCGATGCATACCCGACAGGCCACTCGATCTTACTATTCTGTGTGGTCCGCAATACTTGATGGGTGTTATCACACAGCAAAAAATAAAAACGGGGGAGACGGGAGTGGAAACTGTGGTATTGGAATGGATAGCTCCCCCATTGCAACCCCAAAGAACAATTCAAGATGTGTTATTCTTAAATGTCCAGGTGTTTTGTGTTGAAAGTATTTATGTAAGGGTAAGGTTTTAAAACAAAGCGTTGCAAGTCACTTCATGAGGAACACAATGAGAGGCAATACTTGTTTGTTTGCTTATCATTCTAAATTATATTCTTGTGGTATGATTGAGGTTGTGGTATGATTGAGAGTGAGATGTGCCAGAGGCCTCTGGGTGTGCAAGTGTGCTCTGGGTGTGCAAGTGTGCTCTGGGTGTACAAGTGTGATCTGAGTGTGCAAGTGTGCTGTGTACTGTGTTAGTGAGAGCGCATTTATTGCCATAGTACAGGCTGAAATCATAGGAAATTAGTCATTGTGTGAAGTAGCCACTTGGAGAAACTTAAGGGAACGTACTGTTTAAAACTTTTTGATCGTACTGAGTCAATGCACAAATCTATTACTTTCTTGAAAGAGCACATGAGAGAGTCAATATGGTATCAATCCTTTCCATCAATGGTTCACTGGTTTGTTTGAAACAGTGCATAGATGCTTACTGGGATTGATCAAGGAGGGATTGAGGATTTTGTTCGCTGTGGTGTCAATCATCATTGCATGTAGTATTGTGATAAATGTGGTTGTAGGGTTACTTGCAAAAATGTTATAAAATGTTATAGAGATTTTGAAGAGGTGCCAGAAGTGGGTGCCCGGTGGATCACTGCAAAGCGGACTGAAGCAGCTTTGGAGTCTGCACGCGCCGAGGACGACCAGGAAGAGGTTCCTGATAGTTATTCTGACGGTGACGTGGGCTGTGGCACCTCGACGACTATCAAGAGCAGCCTTTAATCACCATCAAGTGATTGGGTTTGGATGTGTTGCTATTGAGTTGTTGCTTACTATTAATTGTGTTGCCATTGAGTGCTTACAGTAATTGTAGTGTTATTAGGGTTAAGTTGTATAGTTGTGTTATGTGATGCATTTGACATCTGATGTAAAACCAGCCCTTGAAGAAAAGTCACCAAGAAAGGATAACAGCGACCATGGCTGAATGAACAAAGCAAGGGACTTTGGTTATGTTATCAGTTATAATAATGGCTGGACAGGGTAATGCCATCTTAGGGAAAATTGACCCTCAGCAGAATATATGGGTCACCTGGGCTAATCAGTCTGGACAGAGCTCATTCTGTTCAGTTAGTTAAAGAGGGACTTCGGTTTCTACTTATAGTTATATTGATTATAATTGCTGCATATGTAATCTTTAACTGCCTAACTAAAAAACTAGAGCAACTCACACAGAAGGTATTTGTTGAGCAAAATAAAAACGGGGGAATAGTTGAGGAATGGTTAAGTGAGGTGGGACATGTGAATGTGGGGCAATTGGCAGGCAATAAGCTAATAAAGTACCGTACTTAGCTTACATGGATCTGGGCACGTACGCAGGTGGCTGAGAGCCAATCAGGATCAAGAACACGATGCCCTTAGGCGATTGGATAGACCCCCTGGGGCAGGACGGTAGCAACTGCATAGCGCGGGAAAGTGTTAGCCAATCCTAAGTTTAGTTTAAGAATGTTTACGAGTTTCGGAATAGATAAAAGGCGACTGAGCTATCCATTAAAGTTGAAGTTCACTGTTCACTCATATTGAGTGTCTGTGTCTTCCTCCCGTCGACAACAGAGAAAAACAAACAAACAAAATAAATGAAAGCTATATGGAAGTGCAGAGGAAAGAAATTACTCTCTACTTCCCACAAATGAGCCATGATTGTCCACGTCCTTGAAGCAAGGCCTCAACGCACGCAGCCGGTGTTCGAGAGGAGGACCGACGTCTTCTCAACGAGAGCCCACCCCTCCCCTCTTCTTCCTGTTTCCACCTTTTATTGCTGAGTGTGACACCACATGGTATGGAATATCCCTTTGATTGGTTTAGGTCAGCTGCCATAGGGATGTTTCTCTCCTCACTTTTTGCCCACCCCCTAGGAGGGTTAGAGAAAGGCCCAATGCTGTGCCACTGCTGCTCAGCAGTAGACACAACACTGGTGTGATAACACTGCTGTTCCAGCTACAAGTACAGAGTACGGCACTGTATGGGCTGCTGCCGGGAAAGTTAACATTCCAGCCAGACCCAGTACAATCAGGTAGGTTTAGGGTGGTTTTGGGGTGGATCTATGGTTTTGGGGATTTTCTTTCGTTTTTGGGCGTGATCCTATTCTTTTTGGGGGTGTTTGTGACGTGTTTTGTGGTCTCCGTTGGGTTTTGTTGCGTTTTCCGTTGTCATCGTGGTGGAAAATGGTAAATTGCGATTTTTGGAGAACTTCAGGTAGGTTTAGGGGGACTTCTGGGGTGGATTCATGGTACTTGAGTTTTTCTTCTGTTTTTTGGGGTGATCCTGTTCTTTTCTGGGGTATTTTTGACGTGTTTTTGGGTCTCCGTTGGGTTTCGTTGTGTTGTCGGTCGTCGTTAAGTTCAATGGGAGTGGATTGTGGGGTTTGGAGACGATCAGGTGAGTTTAGGGTGGTTTTGGGGGGAAATTCATGGTATTGGGGTTTTCTCTTCTGATCCAGTTCTTTTTTGGCGTGTTTTTGATGTGTTTTTGGGTCTCCGTTGGGTTTTAGTTGGGTTCTTGTTGGTCATCATGTAGGAAAATTGTAAATTGTGGGTTTTGGAGAACATCAGGTAGGTTTAGGGTGGTTTTGGGGTGGATCTATGGTTTTGGGGTTTTCTTCTGTTTTTTTTTTTTTTTTTTTTTTTTTTTTTGTTGTGATCGTGTTCTTTTTTGGCGTGTTTTTGACGTGTTTTGGGGTCTCCGCTGGGTTTTACTTGGCTTCTTATTAGTCATCATGGTGGAAAAGTGTAAATTGTGGGTTTTGGAGAACATCAGGTAGGTTTAGGGGGATATTTGGGGTGGATCTATGGCTTTTGGTATTTTCTTGTGTTTTCTGAGGTGATCCTGTTCTTGTTTGGCGTGTTTTTGACGTGTTTTGTGGTCTCCCTTGGGTTTTAGTTGGCTTCTTATTGGTCTTCATGTTGGAATAGTTTAAATTGTGGGTTTTGGAGAACATCAGGTAGGTTTAGGGGGATATTTGGGGTGGATCTATGGCTTTTGGGATTTTCTTCCAGTTTTGGGGTTGATCGCGTTCTTGTTTGGGGTGTTTTTGAAGTGTTTTGTGGTCTCCATTGGATTTCGTTGGGTTCTCGTTGGTCGTTAAGTTCAATGGGAGTGGATTGTGGGTTTTGGAGAAGATCAAGTGAGTTTAGGGTGGTTTGGGGGGAAATTCATGGTATTGGGGTTTTTTCTTCTGATCCAGTTCTTTTTTGGCGTGTTTTTGACGTGTTTTTGGGTCTCCGTTGGGTTTTAGTTGGGTTTTGTTCGTAATCATGTTGGAAAATGGAAAATTCTGGGTTTTGGAGAACACCTGGTAGGTTTAGGATGGTTTTGGGATGGATCTATGGTTTTGTTTTTTTTTTTTTCTGTTTTTTTGGGGGTTGATCCTGTTCTTTTTTGGGGTGTTTTTGACGTGTTTTGGGGTCTCCGCTGGGTTTTACTTGGCTTCTTCTTGGTCATCATGGTGGAAAAGTGTAAATTGTGGGTTTTGGAGAACATCAGGTAGGTTTAGGGGGAATTTTGCGGTGGATCTATGGCTTTTGGGATTTTCTTTCGTTTTTGCGTATGATCGTGTTCTTGTTTGGGTTGTTTATGCCGTGTTTTGGGGTCTCCATTGGGTTTTTTGTGTTCCTAATTGGTTTTATGGTGGTCGGGAGTGGACTTTGGGATTTGGAGATCATCATGTAGGTTTGGGGGGACTTTTGGGGTGGATCTATGCCCTTTGGGATTTTCTTTTGTTTTCTGGGGTGATCCTGTTTATTTTTGTGGTGTTTTTGACGTGTTTTGTGGTCTCCCTTGGGTTTTAGTTGGCTTCTTATTGGTCATCATGTTGGAATAGTTTAAATTGTGGGTTTTGGAGAACATCAGGAAGGTTTAGGGGGACGTTTGGGATGGATCTATGGCTTTTGGTATTTTCTTGTGTTTTCTGGGGTGATCGTGTTCTTTTTTGGCGTGTGTTTGACGTGCTTTGTGGTTTCCGTTTGGTGTTGTTGGGCTCCTAATGGTTTTTATGGTGGTCGGGAGTGGACTTTGGGATTTGGAGAACATCAGGTAGGTTTAGGGGGACTTTTGGGGTGGATCTATGGCTTTTGGGATTTTCTTCCAGTTTTGGGGTTGATCGCGTTCTTTTTTGGGTTGTTTTTGAAGTGTTTTGTGCTCTCCATTGGATTTCGTTGGGTTCTCGTTGGTCGTTAAGGTAAATGGGAGTGGATTGTGGGTTTTGGAGAACATCAGGTGAGTTTAAGGAATTTGGGGGTGTGAATCTATGGTTTTGGGGGATTTCTTCTGTGTTTTTTTTTTTTTTTTTTTTTAGGGTTTTCTTCTGTTTTTGGGGTGGTCTCGTTCTTTTTTGGGGTGTTTTGTTGGGTTTTCCGTTGTCATCGTGGTGGAAAAGGGTAAATTGCGGGTTATGGAGAACATCAGGTAGGTTTAGGGTGGTTTGGGGATGGATCTATGGTTCTGGGTGTTTTCTTTCGTTTTTGGGGGTGATCGTGTTCTTTTTTGGGGTGTCTTTGACGTGTTTTGGGGTCTCTGTTGGGTTTCGTTGGGTTTTCCGTTGTCATCATGGTGGAAAAGGGTAAATTGTGGGTTTTGGAGAACATCAGGTAGGTTTAGGGGGACTTTTGGGGTGGATCTATGGCTTTTGGGGTTTCCTTCTGTTATTTTGGGATGATCCTGTTCTTTTTTGGGGTGTTTATGCCGTGTTTTGGTGTCTCCGTTGGGCTTTGTTGGGTTCCTAATGGGTTTTATGGTGGTTGGGAGTGGACTTTGGGTTTTGGAGAACATCAGTGTGGTGGTTTTACCGTGCTGGGCAGCTAAACCCCACAACCGCTCTCTCACTCCCCCTCCTTTAGATGAGGAGGGGGAGAAGTAAAGCAAAGAACAACTCACGGGTTGAGATAAGGATAATTATTTAAAGGGAAATAATTATAATAATTAAATAAAGACTACCATGAACTAAACAATTTAACTAAGGGGAAGTAAAAGGGAAAAGGGGAGAAAGGGAGGAAAACAAACAAACAAAATAAATGAAAGCTATATGGAAGTGCAGAGGAAAGAAATTACTCTCTACTTCCCACAAATGAGCCATGATTGACCACGTCCTTGAAGCAAGGCCTCAACGCACGCAGCCGGTGTTCGAGAGGAGGACCGACGTCTTCTCAACGAGAGCCCACCCCTCCCCTCTTCTTCCTGTTTCCACCTTTTATTGCTGAGTGTGACACCACATGGTATGGAATATCCCTTTGATTGGTTTAGGTCAGCTGCCATAGGGATGTTTCTCTCCTCACTTTTTGCCCACCCCCTAGGAGGGTTAGAGAAAGGCCCAATGCTGTGCCACTGCTGCTCAGCAGTAGACACAACACTGGTGTGATAACACTGCTGTTCCAGCTACAAGTACAGAGTACGGCACTGTATGGGCCGCTGCCGGGAAAGTTAACGTTCCAGCCAGACCCAGTACAATCAGGTAGGTTTAGGGTGGTTTTGGGGTGGATCTATGGTTTTGGGGATTTTCTTTCGTTTTTGGGCGTGATCCTATTCTTTTTGGGGGTGTTTGTGACGTGTTTTGTGGTCTCCGTTGGGTTTTGTTGCGTTTTCCGTTGTCATCGTGGTGGAAAATGGTAAATTGCAATTTATGGAGAACTTCAGGTAGTTTTAGGGGGACTTCTGGGGTGGATTCATGGTACTTGAGTTTTTCTTCTGTTTTTTGGGGTGATCCTGTTCTTTTCTGGGGTATTTTTGACGTGTTTTTGGGTCTCCGTTGTGTTTCGTTGTGTTGTCGGTCGTCGTTAAGTTCAATGGGAGTGGATTGTGGGGTTTGGAGACGATCAGGTGAGTTTAGGGTGGATTGAAGGGAAATTCATGGTATTGGGGTTTTCTCTTCTGATCCAGTTCTTTTTTGGCGTGTTTTTGACGTGTTTTTGGGTCTCCGTTGGGTTTTAGTTGGGTTTTGTTCGTAATCATGTTGGAAAATGGAAAGTTCTGGGTTTTGGAGAACACCTGGTAGGTTTAGGATGGTTTTGGGATGGATCTATGGTTTTGTTTTTTTTTTTCTGTTTTTTTTGGGGGTTGATCCTGTTCTTTTTTGGGGTGTTTTTGACGTGTTTTGGGGTCTCCGCTGGGTTTTACTTGGCTTCTTCTTGGTCATCATGGTGGAAAAGTGTAAATTGTGGGTTTTGGAGATCATCATGTAGGTTAATGGGGACTTTTGGAGTGGATCTATGGCTTTTGGGATTATCTTCCAGGTTTGGGGTTGATCGCTTTCTTGTTTGGGGTGTTTTTGAAGTGTTTTGTGGTCTCCATTGGATTTCGTTGGGTTCTCGTTGGTCGTTAAGTTCAATGGGAGTGGATTGTGGGTTTTGGAGAAGATCAAGTGAGTTTAGGGTGGTTTGGGGGGAAATTCATGGTATTGGGGTTTTTTCTTCTGATCCAGTTCTTTTTTGGCGTGTTTTTGACGTGTTTTTGGGTCTCCGTTGGGTTTTAGTTGGGTTTTGTTCGTAATCATGTTGGAAAATGGAAAATTCTGGGTTTTGGAGAACACCTGGTAGGTTTAGGATGGTTTTGGGATGGATCTATGGTTTTGTTTTTTTTTTTTTTTTTTCTGTTTTTTGGGCGGTTAATCCTGTTCTTTTTTGGGGTGTTTTTGAAGTGTTTTGGGGTCTCCGCCGGGTTTTACTTGGCTTCTTCTTGGTCATCATGGTGGAAAAGTGTAAATTGTGGGTTTTGGAGAACACCAGGTAGGTTTAGGGGGAATTTTGCGGTGGATCTATGGCTTTTGGGATTTTCTTTCGTTTTTGCGTGTGATTGTGTTCTTTTTTGGGTTGTTTTTGACGTGTTTTGTGGTCTCCGTTGGGTTTTGTTGGGTTTTCCTTTGTCATCATGGTGGAAAAGTGTAAATTGTGGGTTTTGGAGATCATCATGTAGGTTTGGGGGGACTTTTGGGGTGGATCTATGGCTTTTGGGGTTTTCTTTCGTTTTTGGGGGTGATCCTGTTCTTGTTTGGGTTGTTTATGACGTTTTTTGGGGTCTCCGTTGGATGTTGTTGGGTTCCTAATGGGTTTTATGGTGGTCGGGAGTGGACTTTGGGATTTGGAGAACATCAGGTAGGTCTAGGGGGACCTTTGGGGTGGATCTATGGTTTTGGGGTATTTTCTTCCAGTTTTCTGGGGTGATCCTGTTCTTTTTTGTGGTGTTTTTGACGTGTTTTGTGGTCTCCGTTAGGTTTTGTTGGGTTCTTGTATTCATCACGGTGAATGGGAGTGAAATGTGGGATTTGGAGAAGATCAGGTGGGTTTAGGGTGGTTTTGTGGGGAAATTCATGGTTTTTGTTTTTTTTTTTTCTTCTTATCCAGTTCTTTTTTGGGGTGTTTTTAACGTTTTTTGGGGTCTCCGTTGGGTTTCGTTTGGTTTTCCGTTGTCATCATGGTGGAAAATGGTAAATTGTGGGTTTTGGAGAACATCAGGTAGGTTTAGGGTGGTTTTGGGGTGGATCTATGGTTTGGGGGTTTTCTTCTGTTTGGTTTTTTTTTTTTTTTTTTTTTTTTTTTGATGATCGTGTTCTTTTTTGGGGTGTTTTTGACGTGTTTTGGGGTCTCCATTGGGTTTTACTTGGCTTCTTATTAGTCATCATGGTGGAAAAGTGTAAATTGTGGGTTTTGGAGAACATCAGGTAGGTTTAGGGGGACCTTTGGGGTGGATCTATGGCTTTTGGTATTTTCTTGTGTTTTCTGGGGTGATCGTGTTCTTTTTTGGCGTGTTTTTGACGTGTTTTGTGGTCTCTGTTGGGTTTTAGTTGGCTTCTTATTGGTCATCATGTTGGAATAGTTTAAATTGTGGGTTTTGGAGAACATCAGGCAGGTTTAGGGGGACATTTGGGATGGATCTATGGCTTTTGGTATTTTCTTGTGTTTTCTGGGGTGATCGTGTTCTTTTTTGGCGTGTGTTTGACGTGCTTTGTGGTTTCCGTTCGGTGTTGTTGGGCTCCTAATGGTTTTTATGGTGGTCGGGAGTGGACTTTGGGATTTGGAGAACATCAGGTAGGTTTAGGGGGACTTTTGGGGTGGATCTATGGCTTTTGGGATTTTCTTCCAGTTTTGGGGTTGATCGCGTTCTTTTTTGGGTTGTTTTTGAAGTGTTTTGTGGTCTCCATTGGATTTCATTGGGTTCTCGTTGGTCGTTAAGGTAAATGGGAGTGGATTGTGGGTTTTGGAGAAGATCAGGTGAGTTTAGGATGGTTTAGTGGGGAAATTCATACTTTTTTTTTTTTTTTTCTTCTGATCCAGTTCTTTTTTGGCGTGTTTTTGACGTGTTATGGGGTCTCCGACGAGTTTCGTTGGGTTTTCCTTTGTCATCGTGGTGGAAAAAGGTAAATAGTGGTTTTTGGAGAACTTCAGGTAGGTTTAGGGGGACTTTTGGGGCAGATTCATGGTTTTTGGGGTTTTCTTTTGTTTTTTTTTTTTTGTCTGGTCCCGTTCTTTTTTGGAAGTTTTTGAGGTGTTTGGGGTTGTCCGTTGGGTTTTGTTGGGTTCTCGGTCATCATGGTGGAAAAGGGTAAATTGTGGGTTTTGGTGAACATCAGGTGAGTTTAAGGAATTTGGGGGTGTGAATCTATGGTTTTGGGGGATTTCTTCTGTTTGTTTTTTTTTTTTTTTTTTTTTTTAGGGTTTTCTTCTGTTTTTGGGGTGGTCTCGTTCTTTTTTGGGGTGTTTTGTTGGGTTTTCCGTTGTCATCGTGGTGGAAAAGGGTAAATTGCGGGTTATGGGGAACATCAGGTAGGTTTAGGGTGGTTTGGGGATGGATCTATGGTTCTGGGTGTTTTCTTTCGTTTTTGGGTTGATCGTGTTCTTTTTTGGGGTGTCTTTGACGTGTTTTGGGGTCTCTGTTGGGTTTCGTTTGGTTTTCCGTTGTCATCATGGTGGAAAAGGGTAAATTGTGGGTTTTGGAGAACATCAGGTAGGTTTAGGGGGACTTTTGGGGTGGATCTATGGCTTTTGGGGTTTCCTTCTGTTATTTTGGGATGATCCTGTTCTTTTTTGGGGTGTTTATGCCGTGTTTTGGTGTCTCCGTTGGGCTTTGTTGTGTTCCTAATGGGTTTTATGGTGGTTGGGAGTGGACTTTGGGTTTTGGAGAACATCAGTGTGGTGGTTTTACCGTGCTGGGCAGCTAAACCCCACAACCGCTCTCTCACTCCCCCTCCTTTAGATGAGGAGGGGGAGAAGTAAAGCAAAGAACAACTCACGGGTTGAGATAAGGATAATTATTTAAAGGGAAATAATTATAATAATTAAATAAAGACTACCATGAACTAAACAATTTAACTAAGGGGAAGTAAAAGGGAAAAGGGGAGAAAGGGAGGAAAACAAACAAACAAAATAAATGAAAGCTATATGGAAGTGCAGAGGAAAGAAATTACTCTCTACTTCCCACAAATGAGCCATGATTGACCACGTCCTTGAAGCAAGGCCTCAACGCACGCAGCCGGTGTTCGAGAGGAGGACCGACGTCTTCTCAACGAGAGCCCACCCCTCCCCTCTTCTTCCTGTTTCCACCTTTTATTGCTGAGTGTGACACCACATGGTATGGAATATCCCTTTGATTGGTTTAGGTCAGCTGCCATAGGGATGTTTCTCTCCTCACTTTTTGCCCACCCCCTAGGAGGGTTAGAGAAAGGCCCAATGCTGTGCCACTGCTGCTCAGCAGTAGACACAACACTGGTGTGATAACACTGCTGTTCCAGCTACAAGTACAGAGTACGGCACTGTATGGGCTGCTGCCGGGAAAGTTAACATTCCAGCCAGACCCAGTACAATCAGGTAGGTTTAGGGTGGTTTTGGGGTGGATCTATGGTTTTGGGGATTTTCTTTCGTTTTTGGGCGTGATCCTATTCTTTTTGGGGGTGTTTGTGACGTGTTTTGTGGTCTCCGTTGGGTTTTGTTGCGTTTTCCGTTGTCATCGTGGTGGAAAATGGTAAATTGCGATTTTTGGAGAACTTCAGGTAGGTTTAGGGGGACTTCTGGGGTGGATTCATGGTACTTGAGTTTTTCTTCTGTTTTTTGGGGTGATCCTGTTCTTTTCTGGGGTATTTTTGACGTGTTTTTGGGTCTCCGTTGTGTTTCGTTGTGTTGTCGGTCGTCATAAAGTTCAATGGGAGTGGATTGTGGGGTTTGGAGACGATCAGGTGAGTTTAGGGTGGTTTTGGGGGGAAATTCATGGTATTGGGGTTTTTTCTTCTGATCCTTTTTTTTTTTTTTTGGCGTGTTTTAAATGTGTTTTTGGGTCTCTGTTGGGTTTTACTTGGCTTCTTATTGGTCATCATGGTGGAAAATTGTAAATTGTGGGTTATGGAGAACATCAGGTAGGTTTAGGGTGGTTTTGGGGTGGATCTATGGCTTTTGGGATTTTCTTCCAGTTTTGGGGTTGATCGCGTTCTTTTTTGGGTTGTTTTTGAAGTGTTTTGTGGTCTCCATTGGATTTCGTTGGGTTCTCGTTGGTCGTTAAGGTAAATGGGAGTGGATTGTGGGTTTTGGAGAAGATCAGGTGAGTTTAGGATGGTTTAGTGGGGAAATTCATACTTTTTTTTTTTTTTTTCTTCTGATCCAGTTCTTTTTTGGCGTGTTTTTGACGTGTTATGGGGTCTCCGACGAGTTTCGTTGGGTTTTCCTTTGTCATCGTGGTGGAAAAAGGTAAATAGTGGTTTTTGGAGAACTTCAGGTAGGTTTAGGGGGACTTTTGGGGCAGATTCATGGTTTTTGGGGTTTTCTTTTGTTTTTTTTTTTTTGTCTGGTCCCGTTCTTTTTTGGAAGTTTTTGAGGTGTTTGGGGTTGTCCGTTGGGTTTTGTTGGGTTCTCGGTCATCATGGTGGAAAAGGGTAAATTGTGGGTTTTGGTGAACATCAGGTGAGTTTAAGGAATTTGGGGGTGTGAATCTATGGTTTTGGGGGATTTCTTCTGTTTGTTTTTTTTTTTTAGGGTTTTCTTCTGTTTTTGGGGTGGTCTCGTTCTTTTTTGGGGTGTTTTGTTGGGTTTTCCGTTGTCATCGTGGTGGAAAAGGGTAAATTGCGGGTTATGGAGAACATCAGGTAGGTTTAGGGTGGTTTGGGGATGGATCTATGGTTCTGGGTGTTTTCTTTCGTTTTTGGGGGTGATCGTGTTCTTTTTTGGGGTGTCTTTGACGTGTTTTGGGGTCTCTGTTGGGTTTTACTTGGCTTCTTCTTGGTCATCATGGTGGAAAAGTGTAAATTGTGGGTTTTGGAGATCATCATGTAGGTTAATGGGGACTTTTGGAGTGGATCTATGGCTTTTGGGATTATCTTCCAGGTTTGGGGTTGATCGCTTTCTTGTTTGGGGTGTTTTTGAAGTGTTTTGTGGTCTCCATTGGATTTCGTTGGGTTCTCGTTGGTCGTTAAGTTCAATGGGAGTGGATTGTGGGTTTTGGAGAAGATCAAGTGAGTTTAGGGTGGTTTGGGGGGAAATTCATGGTATTGGGGTTTTTTCTTCTGATCCAGTTCTTTTTTGGCGTGTTTTTGACGTGTTTTTGGGTCTCCGTTGGGTTTTAGTTGGGTTTTGTTCGTAATCATGTTGGAAAATGGAAAATTCTGGGTTTTGGAGAACACCTGGTAGGTTTAGGATGGTTTTGGGATGGATCTATGGTTTTGTTTTTTTTTTTTTTTTTTCTGTTTTTTGGGCGGTTAATCCTGTTCTTTTTTGGGGTGTTTTTGAAGTGTTTTGGGGTCTCCGCCGGGTTTTACTTGGCTTCTTCTTGGTCATCATGGTGGAAAAGTGTAAATTGTGGGTTTTGGAGAACACCAGGTAGGTTTAGGGGGAATTTTGCGGTGGATCTATGGCTTTTGGGATTTTCTTTCGTTTTTGCGTGTGATTGTGTTCTTTTTTGGGTTGTTTTTGACGTGTTTTGTGGTCTCCGTTGGGTTTTGTTGGGTTTTCCTTTGTCATCATGGTGGAAAAGTGTAAATTGTGGGTTTTGGAGATCATCATGTAGGTTTGGGGGGACTTTTGGGGTGGATCTATGGCTTTTGGGGTTTTCTTTCGTTTTTGGGGGTGATCCTGTTCTTGTTTGGGTTGTTTATGACGTTTTTTGGGGTCTCCGTTGGATGTTGTTGGGTTCCTAATGGGTTTTATGGTGGTCGGGAGTGGACTTTGGGATTTGGAGAACATCAGGTAGGTCTAGGGGGACCTTTGGGGTGGATCTATGGTTTTGGGGTATTTTCTTCCAGTTTTCTGGGGTGATCCTGTTCTTTTTTGTGGTGTTTTTGACGTGTTTTGTGGTCTCCGTTAGGTTTTGTTGGGTTCTTGTATTCATCATGGTGAATGGGAGTGAAATGTGGGATTTGGAGAAGATCAGGTGGGTTTAGGGTGGTTTTGTGGGGAAATTCATGGTTTTTGTTTTTTTTTTTTCTTCTTATCCAGTTCTTTTTTGGGGTGTTTTTAACGTTTTTTGGGGTCTCCGTTGGGTTTCGTTTGGTTTTCCGTTGTCATCATGGTGGAAAATGGTAAATAGTGGGTTTTGGAGAACATCAGGTAGGTTTAGGGTGGTTTTGGGGTGGATCTATGGTTTGGGGGTTTTCTTCTGTTTGGTTTTTTTTTTTTTTTTTTTTTTTTTTGATGATCGTGTTCTTTTTTGGGGTGTTTTTGACGTGTTTTGGGGTCTCCATTGGGTTTTACTTGGCTTCTTATTAGTCATCATGGTGGAAAAGTGTAAATTGTGGGTTTTGGAGAACATCAGGTAGGTTTAGGGGGACCTTTGGGGTGGATCTATGGCTTTTGGTATTTTCTTGTGTTTTCTGGGGTGATCGTGTTCTTTTTTGGCGTGTTTTTGACGTGTTTTGTGGTCTCTGTTGGGTTTTAGTTGGCTTCTTATTGGTCATCATGTTGGAATAGTTTAAATTGTGGGTTTTGGAGAACATCAGGCAGGTTTAGGGGGACATTTGGGATGGATCTATGGCTTTTGGTATTTTCTTGTGTTTTCTGGGGTGATCGTGTTCTTTTTTGGCGTGTGTTTGACGTGCTTTGTGGTTTCCGTTCGGTGTTGTTGGGCTCCTAATGGTTTTTATGGTGGTCGGGAGTGGACTTTGGGATTTGGAGAACATCAGGTAGGTTTAGGGGGACTTTTGGGGTGGATCTATGGCTTTTGGGATTTTCTTCCAGTTTTGGGGTTGATCGCGTTCTTTTTTGGGTTGTTTTTGAAGTGTTTTGTGGTCTCCATTGGATTTCGTTGGGTTCTCGTTGGTCGTTAAGGTAAATGGGAGTGGATTGTGGGTTTTGGAGAAGATCAGGTGAGTTTAGGATGGTTTAGTGGGGAAATTCATACTTTTTTTTTTTTTTTTCTTCTGATCCAGTTCTTTTTTGGCGTGTTTTTGACGTGTTATGGGGTCTCCGACGAGTTTCGTTGGGTTTTCCTTTGTCATCGTGGTGGAAAAAGGTAAATAGTGGTTTTTGGAGAACTTCAGGTAGGTTTAGGGGGACTTTTGGGGCAGATTCATGGTTTTTGGGGTTTTCTTTTGTTTTTTTTTTTTTGTCTGGTCCCGTTCTTTTTTGGAAGTTTTTGAGGTGTTTGGGGTTGTCCGTTGGGTTTTGTTGGGTTCTCGGTCATCATGGTGGAAAAGGGTAAATTGTGGGTTTTGGTGAACATCAGGTGAGTTTAAGGAATTTGGGGGTGTGAATCTATGGTTTTGGGGGATTTCTTCTGTTTGTTTTTTTTTTTTTTTTTTTTTTTTAGGGTTTTCTTCTGTTTTTGGGGTGGTCTCGTTCTTTTTTGGGGTGTTTTGTTGGGTTTTCCGTTGTCATCGTGGTGGAAAAGGGTAAATTGCGGGTTATGGGGAACATCAGGTAGGTTTAGGGTGGTTTGGGGATGGATCTATGGTTCTGGGTGTTTTCTTTCGTTTTTGGGTTGATCGTGTTCTTTTTTGGGGTGTCTTTGACGTGTTTTGGGGTCTCTGTTGGGTTTCGTTTGGTTTTCCGTTGTCATCATGGTGGAAAAGGGTAAATTGTGGGTTTTGGAGAACATCAGGTAGGTTTAGGGGGACTTTTGGGGTGGATCTATGGCTTTTGGGGTTTCCTTCTGTTATTTTGGGATGATCCTGTTCTTTTTTGGGGTGTTTATGCCGTGTTTTGGTGTCTCCGTTGGGCTTTGTTGTGTTCCTAATGGGTTTTATGGTGGTTGGGAGTGGACTTTGGGTTTTGGAGAACATCAGTGTGGTGGTTTTACCGTGCTGGGCAGCTAAACCCCACAACCGCTCTCTCACTCCCCCTCCTTTAGATGAGGAGGGGGAGAAGTAAAGCAAAGAACAACTCACGGGTTGAGATAAGGATAATTATTTAAAGGGAAATAATTATAATAATTAAATAAAGACTACCATGAACTAAACAATTTAACTAAGGGGAAGTAAAAGGGAAAAGGGGAGAAAGGGAGGAAAACAAACAAACAAAATAAATGAAAGCTATATGGAAGTGCAGAGGAAAGAAATTACTCTCTACTTCCCACAAATGAGCCATGATTGACCACGTCCTTGAAGCAAGGCCTCAACGCACGCAGCCGGTGTTCGAGAGGAGGACCGACGTCTTCTCAACGAGAGCCCACCCCTCCCCTCTTCTTCCTGTTTCCACCTTTTATTGCTGAGTGTGACACCACATGGTATGGAATATCCCTTTGATTGGTTTAGGTCAGCTGCCATAGGGATGTTTCTCTCCTCACTTTTTGCCCACCCCCTAGGAGGGTTAGAGAAAGGCCCAATGCTGTGCCACTGCTGCTCAGCAGTAGACACAACACTGGTGTGATAACACTGCTGTTCCAGCTACAAGTACAGAGTACGGCACTGTATGGGCTGCTGCCGGGAAAGTTAACATTCCAGCCAGACCCAGTACAATCAGGTAGGTTTAGGGTGGTTTTGGGGTGGATCTATGGTTTTGGGGATTTTCTTTCGTTTTTGGGCGTGATCCTATTCTTTTTGGGGGTGTTTGTGACGTGTTTTGTGGTCTCCGTTGGGTTTTGTTGCGTTTTCCGTTGTCATCGTGGTGGAAAATGGTAAATTGCGATTTTTGGAGAACTTCAGGTAGGTTTAGGGGGACTTCTGGGGTGGATTCATGGTACTTGAGTTTTTCTTCTGTTTTTTGGGGTGATCCTGTTCTTTTCTGGGGTATTTTTGACGTGTTTTTGGGTCTCCGTTGTGTTTCGTTGTGTTGTCGGTCGTCATAAAGTTCAATGGGAGTGGATTGTGGGGTTTGGAGACGATCAGGTGAGTTTAGGGTGGTTTTGGGGGGAAATTCATGGTATTGGGGTTTTTTCTTCTGATCCTTTTTTTTTTTTTTTGGCGTGTTTTAAATGTGTTTTTGGGTCTCTGTTGGGTTTTACTTGGCTTCTTATTGGTCATCATGGTGGAAAATTGTAAATTGTGGGTTATGGAGAACATCAGGTAGGTTTAGGGTGGTTTTGGGGTGGATCTATGGCTTTTGGGATTTTCTTCCAGTTTTGGGGTTGATCGCGTTCTTTTTTGGGTTGTTTTTGAAGTGTTTTGTGGTCTCCATTGGATTTCGTTGGGTTCTCGTTGGTCGTTAAGGTAAATGGGAGTGGATTGTGGGTTTTGGAGAAGATCAGGTGAGTTTAGGATGGTTTAGTGGGGAAATTCATACTTTTTTTTTTTTTTTTCTTCTGATCCAGTTCTTTTTTGGCGTGTTTTTGACGTGTTATGGGGTCTCCGACGAGTTTCGTTGGGTTTTCCTTTGTCATCGTGGTGGAAAAAGGTAAATAGTGGTTTTTGGAGAACTTCAGGTAGGTTTAGGGGGACTTTTGGGGCAGATTCATGGTTTTTGGGGTTTTCTTTTGTTTTTTTTTTTTTGTCTGGTCCCGTTCTTTTTTGGAAGTTTTTGAGGTGTTTGGGGTTGTCCGTTGGGTTTTGTTGGGTTCTCGGTCATCATGGTGGAAAAGGGTAAATTGTGGGTTTTGGTGAACATCAGGTGAGTTTAAGGAATTTGGGGGTGTGAATCTATGGTTTTGGGGGATTTCTTCTGTTTGTTTTTTTTTTTTAGGGTTTTCTTCTGTTTTTGGGGTGGTCTCGTTCTTTTTTGGGGTGTTTTGTTGGGTTTTCCGTTGTCATCGTGGTGGAAAAGGGTAAATTGCGGGTTATGGAGAACATCAGGTAGGTTTAGGGTGGTTTGGGGATGGATCTATGGTTCTGGGTGTTTTCTTTCGTTTTTGGGGGTGATCGTGTTCTTTTTTGGGGTGTCTTTGACGTGTTTTGGGGTCTCTGTTGGGTTTCGTTGGGTTTTCCGTTGTCATCATGGTGGAAAAGGGTAAATTGTGGGTTTTGGAGAACATCAGGTGAGTTTAAGGAATTTGGGGGTGTGAATCTATGGTTTTGGGGGATTTCTTCTGTTTGTTTTTTTTTTTTTTTTTTTTTAGGGTTTTCTTCTGTTTTTGGGGTGGTCTCGTTCTTTTTTGGGGTGTTTTGTTGGGTTTTCCGTTGTCATCGTGGTGGAAAAGGGTAAATTGCGGGTTATGGGGAACATCAGGTAGGTTTAGGGTGGTTTGGGGATGGATCTATGGTTCTGGGTGTTTTCTTTCGTTTTTGGGTTGATCGTGTTCTTTTTTGGGGTGTCTTTGACGTGTTTTGGGGTCTCTGTTGGGTTTCGTTTGGTTTTCCGTTGTCATTATGGTGGAAAATGGTAAATTGTGGGTTTTGGAGAACATCAGGTAGGTTTAGGGGGACTTTTGGGGTGGATCTATAGTTTTTGGGGTTTCCTTCTGTTATTTTGGGATGATCCTGTTCTTTTTTGGGGTGTTTATGCCGTGTTTTGGTGTCTCCGTTGGGCTTTGTTGTGTTCCTAATGGGTTTTATGGTGGTTGGGAGTGGACTTTGGGTTTTGGAGAACATCAGTGTGGTGGTTTTACCGTGCTGGGCAGCTAAACCCCACAACCGCTCTCTCACTCCCCCTCCTTTAGATGAGGAGGGGGAGAAGTAAAGCAAAGAACAACTCACGGGTTGAGATAAGGATAATTATTTAAAGGGAAATAATTATAATAATTAAATAAAGACTACCATGAACTAAACAATTTAACTAAGGGGAAGTAAAAGGGAAAAGGGGAGAAAGGGAGGAAAACAAACAAACAAAATAAATGAAAGCTATATGGAAGTGCAGAGGAAAGAAATTACTCTCTACTTCCCACAAATGAGCCATGATTGACCACGTCCTTGAAGCAAGGCCTCAACGCACGCAGCCGGTGTTCGAGAGGAGGACCGACGTCTTCTCAACGAGAGCCCACCCCTCCCCTCTTCTTCCTGTTTCCACCTTTTATTGCTGAGTGTGACACCACATGGTATGGAATATCCCTTTGATTGGTTTAGGTCAGCTGCCATAGGGATGTTTCTCTCCTCACTTTTTGCCCACCCCCTAGGAGGGTTAGAGAAAGGCCCAATGCTGTGCCACTGCTGCTCAGCAGTAGACACAACACTGGTGTGATAACACTGCTGTTCCAGCTACAAGTACAGAGTACGGCACTGTATGGGCTGCTGCCGGGAAAGTTAACATTCCAGCCAGACCCAGTACAATCAGGTAGGTTTAGGGTGGTTTTGGGGTGGATCTATGGTTTTGGGGATTTTCTTTCGTTTTTGGGCGTGATCCTATTCTTTTTGGGGGTGTTTGTGACGTGTTTTGTGGTCTCCGTTGGGTTTTGTTGCGTTTTCCGTTGTCATCGTGGTGGAAAATGGTAAATTGCGATTTTTGGAGAACTTCAGGTAGGTTTAGGGGGACTTCTGGGGTGGATTCATGGTACTTGAGTTTTTCTTCTGTTTTTTGGGGTGATCCTGTTCTTTTCTGGGGTATTTTTGACGTGTTTTTGGGTCTCCGTTGTGTTTCGTTGTGTTGTCGGTCGTCGTTAAGTTCAATGGGAGTGGATTGTGGGGTTTGGAGACGATCAGGTGAGTTTAGGGTGGTTTTGGGGGGAAATTCATGGTATTGGGGTTTTTTCTTCTGATCCTTTTTTTTTTTTTTTGGCGTGTTTTAAATGTGTTTTTGGGTCTCTGTTGGGTTTTACTTGGCTTCTTATTGGTCATCATGGTGGAAAATGGTAAATAGTGGGTTTTGGAGAACATCAGGTAGGTTTAGGGTGGTTTTGGGGTGGATCTATGGTTTTGGAGTTTTCTTCTGTTTTTTTTTGTTTGTTTGTTTGTTTTGTTTTGTTTTTTGTTTTTTTTTTGTGGTGATCGTGTTCTTTTTTGGGGTGTTTTTGACGTGTTTTGGGGTCTCCATTGCGTTTTACTTTGCTTCTTATTGGTCATAATGTTGGAATATTTTAAATTGTGGGTTTTGGAGAACATCAGATAGGTTTAGGGGGATATTTGGGGTGGATCTATGGCTTTTGGGGTATTTTCTTCCAGTTTTCTGGGGTGATCCTGTTCTTGTTTGGGGTGTTTTTGACGTGTTTTGTGGTCTCCGTTAGGTTTTGTTGGGTTTTTGTATTCATCATGGTGAATGGGAGTGAAATGTGGGATTTGGAGAAGATCAGGTGGGTTTAGGGTGGTTTTGTGGGGAAATTCATGGTTTTTGTTTTTTTTTTTCTTCTTATCCAGGCCTTTTATGGGGTGTTTTTAACGTTTTTTGGGGTCTTAGTTGGGTTTCATTTGGTTTTCCATTGTCATCATGGTGGAAAATGGTAAATTGTGGGTTTTGGAGAACATCAGGTAGGTTTAGGGGGACTTTTGGGGTGGATCTATGGCTTTTGGGGTTTCCTTCTGTTATTTTGGGATGATCCTGTTCTTTTTTGGGGTGTTTATGCCGTGTTTTGGTGTCTCCGTTGGGCTTTGTTGGGTTCCTAATGGGTTTTATGGTGGTTGGGAGTGGACTTTGGGTTTTGGAGAACATCAGGTAGGTTTAGGGTGGTTTTGGGGTGGATCTATGGTTTTGGGGTTTTCTTCTGTTTTTTTTTTTTTTTTTTTTTTTTTGTGATCCTGTTCATTTTTGGGGTGTTTTTGCCGTGTTTTGGGGTCTCCGTTGCGTTTTACTTGGCTTCTTATTAGTCATCATGGTGGAAAAGTGTAAATTGTGGGCTTTGGAGAACATCAGGTAGGTTTAGGGGGACCTTTGGGGTGGATCTATGGCTTTTGGTATTTTCTTGTGTTTTCTGGGGTGATCCTGTTCTTGTTTGGCGTGTTTTTGACGTGTTTTGTGGTCTCCCTTGGGTTTTAGTTGGCTTCTTATTGGTCTTCATGTTGGAATAGTTTACATTGTGGGTTTTGGAGAACATCAGGTAGGTTTAGGGGGATATTTGGGGTGGATCTATGGCTTTTGGGACTATCTTCCAGTTTTGGGGTTGATCGCGTTCTTGTTTGGGGTGTTTTTGAAGTGTTTTGTGGTCTCCATTGGATTTCGTTGGGTTCTCGTTGGTCGTTAAGTTCAATGGGAGTGGATTGTGGGTTTTGGAGAAGATCAAGTGAGTTTAGGGTGGATTGAAGGGAAATTCATGGTATTGGGGTTTTTTCTTCTGATCCAGTTCTTTTTTGGCGTGTTTTTGACGTGTTTTTGGGTCTCCGTTGGGTTTTAGTTGGGTTTTGTTCGTAATCATGTTGGAAAATGGAAAATTCTGGGTTTTGGAGAACACCTGGTAGGTTTAGGATGGTTTTGGGATGGATCTATGGTTTTGTTTTTTTTTTTTTCTGTTTTTTTGGGGGTTGATCCTGTTCATTTTTGGGGTGTTTTTGACGTGTTTTGGGGTCTCCGCTGGGTTTTACTTGGCTTCTTCTTGGTCATCATGGTGGAAAAGTGTAAATTGTGGGTTTTGGAGATCATCATGTAGGTTTAGGGGGAATTTTGCGGTGGATCTATGGCTTTTGGGATTTTCTTTCGTTTTTGCGTGTGATCATGTTCTTTTTTGGGTTGTTTTTGACGTGTTTTGTGGTCTCCGTTGGGTTTTGTTGGGTTTTCCTTTGTCATCATGGTGGAAAAGTGTAAATTGTGGGTTCTGGAGATCATCATGTAGGTTTGGGGGGACTTTTGGGGTGGATCTATGGCTTTTGGGGTTTTCTTTCGTTTTTGGGGGTACTCCTGTTCTTGTTTGGGTTGTTTATGACGTTTTTTTGGGGTCTCCGTTGGGTGTTGTTGGGTTCCTAATGGGTTTTATGGTGGTCGGGAGTGGACTTTGGGATTTGGAGAACATCAGGTAGGTTTAGGGGGACCTTTGGGGTGGATCTATGGTTTTGGGGTATTTTCTTCCAGTTTTCTGGGGTGATCCTGTTCTTTTTTGTGGTGTTTTTGACGTGTTTTTGGGTCTCCGTTAGGTTTTGTTGGGTTCTTGTATTCATCATGGTGAATGGGAGTGAAATGTGGGATTTGGAGAAGATCAGGTGGGTTTAGGGTGGTTTTGTGGGGAAATTCATGGTTTTTGTTTTTTTTTCTTCTTCTTATCCAGTTCTTTTTTGGGGTGTTTTTAACGTTTTTTGGGGTCTTAGTTGGGTTTCATTTGGTTTTCCGTTGTCATCATGGTGGAAAATGGTAAATTGTGGGTTTTGGAGAACATCAGGTAGGTTTAGGGGGACTTTTGGGGTGGATCTATGGCTTTTGGGGTTTCCTTCTGTTATTTTGGGATGATCCTGTTCTTTTTTGGGGTGTTTATGCCGTGTTTTGGTGTCTCCGTTGGGCTTTGTTGGGTTCCTAATGGGTTTTATGGTGGTTGGGAGTGGACTTTGGGTTTTGGAGAACATCAGGTAGGTTTAGGGTGGTTTTGGGGTGGATCTATGGTTTTGGGGTTTTCTTCTTTTTTTTTTTTTTTGTTGTTGTTGTTGTTGTTGTGATCCTGTTCATTTTTGGGGTGTTTTTGACGTGTTTTGGGGTCTCCGTTGGGTTTTGTTGCGTTTTCCATTGTCATCGTGGTGGAAAATGGTAAATTGCGATTTTTGGAGAACTTCAGGTAGGTTTAGGGGGACTTCTGGGGTGGATTCATGGTACTTGAGTTTTTCTTCTGTTTTTTGGGGTGATCCTGTTCTTTTCTGGGGTATTTTTGACGTTTTTTTGGGTCTCCGTTGTGTTTCGTTGTGTTGTCGGTCGTCGTTAAGTTCAATGGGAGTGGATTGTGGGGTTTGGAGACGATCAGGTGAGTTTAGGGTGGTTTTGGGGGGAAATTCATGGTATTGGGGTTTTTTCTTCTGATCCTTTTTTTTTTTTTTTGGCGTGTTTTAGATGTGTTTTTGGGTCTCTGTTGGGTTTTACTTGGCTTCTTATTGGTCATCATGTTGGAAAATGGTAAATAGTGGGTTTTGGAGAACATCAGGTAGGTTTAGGGTGGTTTTGGGGTGGATCTATGGTTTTGGGGTTTTCTTCTGTTTTTTTTTTTTTTTTTTTTTTTGTGATCCTGTTCATTTTTGGGGTGTTTTTGCCGTGTTTTGGGGTCTCCGTTGCGTTTTACTTGGCTTCTTATTAGTCATCATGGTGGAAAAGTGTAAATTGTGGGCTTTGGAGAACATCAGGTAGGTTTAGGGGGACCTTTGGGGTGGATCTATGGCTTTTGGTATTTTCTTGTGTTTTCTGGGGTGATCCTGTTCTTGTTTGGCGTGTTTTTGACGTGTTTTGTGGTCTCCCTTGGGTTTTAGTTGGCTTCTTATTGGTCTTCATGTTGGAATAGTTTACATTGTGGGTTTTGGAGAACATCAGGTAGGTTTAGGGGGATATTTGGGGTGGATCTATGGCTTTTGGGACTATCTTCCAGTTTTGGGGTTGATCGCGTTCTTGTTTGGGGTGTTTTTGAAGTGTTTTGTGGTCTCCATTGGATTTCGTTGGGTTCTCGTTGGTCGTTAAGTTCAATGGGAGTGGATTGTGGGTTTTGGAGAAGATCAAGTGAGTTTAGGGTGGATTGAAGGGAAATTCATGGTATTGGGGTTTTTTCTTCTGATCCAGTTCTTTTTTGGCGTGTTTTTGACGTGTTTTTGGGTCTCCGTTGGGTTTTAGTTGGGTTTTGTTCGTAATCATGTTGGAAAATGGAAAATTCTGGGTTTTGGAGAACACCTGGTAGGTTTAGGATGGTTTTGGGATGGATCTATGGTTTTGTTTTTTTTTTTTTCTGTTTTTTTGGGGGTTGATCCTGTTCATTTTTGGGGTGTTTTTGACGTGTTTTGGGGTCTCCGCTGGGTTTTACTTGGCTTCTTCTTGGTCATCATGGTGGAAAAGTGTAAATTGTGGGTTTTGGAGATCATCATGTAGGTTTAGGGGGAATTTTGCGGTGGATCTATGGCTTTTGGGATTTTCTTTCGTTTTTGCGTGTGATCGTGTTCTTTTTTGGGTTGTTTTTGACGTGTTTTGTGGTCTCCGTTGGGTTTTGTTGGGTTTTCCTTTGTCATCATGGTGGAAAAGTGTAAATTGTGGGTTCTGGAGATCATCATGTAGGTTTGGGGGGACTTTTGGGGTGGATCTATGGCTTTTGGGGTTTTCTTTCGTTTTTGGGGGTACTCCTGTTCTTGTTTGGGTTGTTTATGACGTTTTTTTGGGGTCTCCGTTGGGTGTTGTTGGGTTCCTAATGGGTTTTATGGTGGTCGGGAGTGGACTTTGGGATTTGGAGAACATCAGGTAGGTTTAGGGGGACCTTTGGGGTGGATCTATGGTTTTGGGGTATTTTCTTCCAGTTTTCTGGGGTGATCCTGTTCTTTTTTGTGGTGTTTTTGACGTGTTTTTGGGTCTCCGTTAGGTTTTGTTGGGTTCTTGTATTCATCATGGTGAATGGGAGTGAAATGTGGGATTTGGAGAAGATCAGGTGGGTTTAGGGTGGTTTTGTGGGGAAATTCATGGTTTTTGTTTTTTTTTCTTCTTCTTATCCAGTTCTTTTTTGGGGTGTTTTTAACGTTTTTTGGGGTCTTAGTTGGGTTTCATTTGGTTTTCCGTTGTCATCATGGTGGAAAATGGTAAATTGTGGGTTTTGGAGAACATCAGGTAGGTTTAGGGGGACTTTTGGGGTGGATCTATGGCTTTTGGGGTTTCCTTCTGTTATTTTGGGATGATCCTGTTCTTTTTTGGGGTGTTTATGCCGTGTTTTGGTGTCTCCGTTGGGCTTTGTTGGGTTCCTAATGGGTTTTATGGTGGTTGGGAGTGGACTTTGGGTTTTGGAGAACATCAGGTAGGTTTAGGGTGGTTTTGGGGTGGATCTATGGTTTTGGGGTTTTCTTCTTTTTTTTTTTTTGTTGTTGTTGTTGTTGTTGTTGTGATCCTGTTCATTTTTGGGGTGTTTTTGACGTGTTTTGGGGTCTCCGTTGGGTTTTGTTGCGTTTTCCATTGTCATCGTGGTGGAAAATGGTAAATTGCGATTTTTGGAGAACTTCAGGTAGGTTTAGGGGGACTTCTGGGGTGGATTCATGGTACTTGAGTTTTTCTTCTGTTTTTTGGGGTGATCCTGTTATTTTCTGGGGTATTTTTGACGTTTTTTTGGGTCTCCGTTGTGTTTCGTTGTGTTGTCGGTCGTCGTTAAGTTCAATGGGAGTGGATTGTGGGGTTTGGAGACGATCAGGTGAGTTTAGGGTGGTTTTGGGGGGAAATTCATGGTATTGGGGTTTTTTCTTCTGATCCTTTTTTTTTTTTTTTGGCGTGTTTTAGATGTGTTTTTGGGTCTCTGTTGGGTTTTACTTGGCTTCTTATTGGTCATCATGTTGGAAAATGGTAAATAGTGGGTTTTGGAGAACATCAGGTAGGTTTAGGGTGGTTTTGGGGTGGATCTATGGTTTTGGGGTTTTCTTCTGTTTTTTTTTTTTTTTTTTTTTTTTTGTGATCCTGTTCATTTTTGGGGTGTTTTTGCCGTGTTTTGGGGTCTCCGTTGCGTTTTACTTGGCTTCTTATTAGTCATCATGGTGGAAAAGTGTAAATTGTGGGCTTTGGAGAACATCAGGTAGGTTTAGGGGGACCTTTGGGGTGGATCTATGGCTTTTGGTATTTTCTTGTGTTTTCTGGGGTGATCCTGTTCTTGTTTGGCGTGTTTTTGACGTGTTTTGTGGTCTCCCTTGGGTTTTAGTTGGCTTCTTATTGGTCTTCATGTTGGAATAGTTTACATTGTGGGTTTTGGAGAACATCAGGTAGGTTTAGGGGGATATTTGGGGTGGATCTATGGCTTTTGGGACTATCTTCCAGTTTTGGGGTTGATCGCGTTCTTGTTTGGGGTGTTTTTGAAGTGTTTTGTGGTCTCCATTGGATTTCGTTGGGTTCTCGTTGGTCGTTAAGTTCAATGGGAGTGGATTGTGGGTTTTGGAGAAGATCAAGTGAGTTTAGGGTGGATTGAAGGGAAATTCATGGTATTGGGGTTTTTTCTTCTGATCCAGTTCTTTTTTGGCGTGTTTTTGACGTGTTTTTGGGTCTCCGTTGGGTTTTAGTTGGGTTTTGTTCGTAATCATGTTGGAAAATGGAAAATTCTGGGTTTTGGAGAACACCTGGTAGGTTTAGGATGGTTTTGGGATGGATCTATGGTTTTGGTTTTTTTTTTTTCTGTTTTTTTGGGGGTTGATCCTGTTCATTTTTGGGTTGTTTTTGACGTGTTTTGTGGTCTCCGTTGGGTTTTGTTGGGTTTTCCTTTGTCATCATGGTGGAAAAGTGTAAATTGTGGGTTCTGGAGATCATCATGTAGGTTTGGGGGGACTTTTGGGGTGGATCTATGGCTTTTGGGGTTTTCTTTCGTTTTTGGGGGTACTCCTGTTCTTGTTTGGGTTGTTTATGACGTTTTTTTGGGGTCTCCGTTGGGTGTTGTTGGGTTCCTAATGGGTTTTATGGTGGTCGGGAGTGGACTTTGGGATTTGGAGAACATCAGGTAGGTTTAGGGGGACCTTTGGGGTGGATCTATGGTTTTGGGGTATTTTCTTCCAGTTTTCTGGGGTGATCCTGTTCTTTTTTGTGGTGTTTTTGACGTGTTTTTGGGTCTCCGTTAGGTTTTGTTGGGTTCTTGTATTCATCATGGTGAATGGGAGTGAAATGTGGGATTTGGAGAAGATCAGGTGGGTTTAGGGTGGTTTTGTGGGGAAATTCATGGTTTTTGTTTTTTTTTTTTCTTCTTATCCAGTTCTTTTTTGGGGTGTTTTTAACGTTTTTTGGGGTCTTAGTTGGGTTTCATTTGGTTTTCCGTTGTCATCATGGTGGAAAATGGTAAATTGTGGGTTTTGGAGAACATCAGGTAGGTTTAGGGGGACTTTTGGGGTGGATCTATGGCTTTTGGGGTTTCCTTCTGTTATTTTGGGATGATCCTGTTCTTTTTTGGGGTGTTTATGCCGTGTTTTGGTGTCTCCGTTGGGCTTTGTTGGGTTCCTAATGGGTTTTATGGTGGTTGGGAGTGGACTTTGGGTTTTGGAGAACATCAGGTAGGTTTAGGGTGGTTTTGGGGTGGATCTATGGTTTTGGGGTTTTCTTCTTTTTTTTTTTTTTTTGTTGTTGTTGTTGTTGTTGTGATCCTGTTCATTTTTGGGGTGTTTTTGACGTGTTTTGGGGTCTCCGTTGGGTTTTGTTGCGTTTTCCATTGTCATCGTGGTGGAAAATGGTAAATTGCGATTTTTGGAGAACTTCAGGTAGGTTTAGGGGGACTTCTGGGGTGGATTCATGGTACTTGAGTTTTTCTTCTGTTTTTTGGGGTGATCCTGTTATTTTCTGGGGTATTTTTGACGTTTTTTTGGGTCTCCGTTGTGTTTCGTTGTGTTGTCGGTCGTCGTTAAGTTCAATGGGAGTGGATTGTGGGGTTTGGAGACGATCAGGTGAGTTTAGGGTGGTTTTGGGGGGAAATTCATGGTATTGGGGTTTTTTCTTCTGATCCTTTTTTTTTTTTTTTGGCGTGTTTTAGATGTGTTTTTGGGTCTCTGTTGGGTTTTACTTGGCTTCTTATTGGTCATCATGTTGGAAAATGGTAAATAGTGGGTTTTGGAGAACATCAGGTAGGTTTAGGGTGGTTTTGGGGTGGATCTATGGTTTTGGGGTTTTCTTCTGTTTTTTTTTTTTTTTTTTTTTTTTGTGATCCTGTTCATTTTTGGGGTGTTTTTGCCGTGTTTTGGGGTCTCCGTTGCGTTTTACTTGGCTTCTTATTAGTCATCATGGTGGAAAAGTGTAAATTGTGGGCTTTGGAGAACATCAGGTAGGTTTAGGGGGACCTTTGGGGTGGATCTATGGCTTTTGGTATTTTCTTGTGTTTTCTGGGGTGATCCTGTTCTTGTTTGGCGTGTTTTTGACGTGTTTTGTGGTCTCCCTTGGGTTTTAGTTGGCTTCTTATTGGTCTTCATGTTGGAATAGTTTACATTGTGGGTTTTGGAGAACATCAGGTAGGTTTAGGGGGATATTTGGGGTGGATCTATGGCTTTTGGGACTATCTTCCAGTTTTGGGGTTGATCGCGTTCTTGTTTGGGGTGTTTTTGACGTGTTTTGAGGTCTGCGTTGGGTTTCGTTGTGTTTTCCGTGGTCATTATGGTGGAAAAGTTTATATTGTTGGTTTTGGAGAACATCAGGTAGGTTTAGGGTTGTTTGGGGATTGGATCCGTGCTTTTTGGGGACTTTCTTTCAGTTTTGGGGGTGATGCTGTTTTTCTTTGGGGTGTTTTTGACGTGTTTTGGGGTCTCTGTTGGGTTTCGTTGGGTTTTCCGTGGTCATGGTGGTGGAAAAGTGAAAATTGTGGGTTTTGGAGAACATCAGGTAGGTTTATGGGGACTTTTGGGGTGTATTCCTGGTATTTGGGGTTTTCTTCTGTTTTTTGGGGGGTGATCGTTTTCTGTTTTGGGGTTTTTTTGATGTGTTTTGGGGTCTCTGTTGGGTTTCTTTGGTTTTCTGTGGTTATCATGATGGAAAAGTGTAAATTGTGGGTTTTGGAGAACATCAGGTATGTTAAGGGGGACTTTTGGGGTGGATTCATGGTATTTGGGGTTTTCTTCTAGTGTTGGGGTGATGCAGTTCTTCTTTGGGGTGTTTTTGACGTGTTTTGGGGTCTCTTTTAGGTTTTGTTGGGTTTTCTGTGGTCATTATGGTGGAAAAGTTTAAATTGTTGGTTTTGGAGAACATCAGGTAGGTTTACGGTTGTTTTGGGGTGGATCTATGATTTTGAGGGATTTTCTTCCATTTCTGGGGGTGATCCCTTTCTTTTCTGGGGTGTTTTTGACGTGTTTTGGGGTCTCCTTTGGGTTTTCGTTTGGTTCATGTTGGTCATCATGGTGAAAAAGCGTAAATTGTGGCTTTTGGAGAACATCAGGTAGGTTTAGGGGGACTTTTGGTGTGGATCTATGGCTTTTGGGGTTTTCTTTCGTTTTTAGGGGTTATCCTGTTCTTTTTGGGGCTGTTTTTGACGTGCTTTGGGGTCTCCGTTGGGTTTTGTTGCGTTTTCCGAGGTCATCATGGTGGAAAATATTAAATTGTGGGTTTTGTAGAACATCAGGTGAGTTTAAGGTTTTTTGGGGGGTGAATCTATGGTTTTGGGGGATTTCTTCTGTTTTTTAGGGTTTTCTTCTGTTTTTGGGGTGGTCCCGATCTTTCCTGGGGTGTTTTTGACGTGTTTTGGGTTCTCCGTTGCGTTTTGTTTTGTTCTTGTTGGTCATTATGTTAAATAGGAGTGGATTGTGGGTTTTGGAGAAGATCAGGTAGGTTTATGTTTTTTTTGGGGTGAAATCATGGCATTTTGTTAATTTTTTTTTAGGATCTGGGTTGATTTTGGTGTTGTTTTGAGGTGTTTTGGGGTCTTCGTTGGGTTTCGTTGGGTTCTTGTTGGTCATGATGTTGAATGGGAGTGAAATGTGGGATTTGGAGAAGATCAGGTGAGTTTAGGGTGGTTTTGGGGGGAAATTCATGGTTTTTGTTTTTATTTTTTTCTTCTGATCCAGTTGTTTTTTGGGGTGTTTTTGTGGTGTTTTGGGGTTTCCCTTTCGTTTCGTTTATTTCCTAATGGGTTTTATGGTGGTTGGGAGTGGACTTTGGGATTTGGAGAACATCAGGTAGGTTTAGGGTGGTTTGGGGATTGGATCCGTGCTTTTTGGGGTTTTCTTTCGTTTTGGTGGGTGATCCTGTTCTTGTTTGGGGTGTTTTTGACGTGTTTTTGGGTCTCCCTTGGGTTTCGTTGGGTTCTCGTCTGTCGTTAAGGTAAATGGAAGTGCATTTTTGGTTTTGGAAAAGATCAGGTGAGTTTAGGGTGGTTTGGGGGGAAACTTCATAGCTATGGGTTTTTTTCTTCTTATCCAGTTCTTTTTTGGCATGTTTTTGATGCGTTTTGGGGTCTCCGTTGGGTTTCGTTGGGTTTTCCGTGGTCATCATGGTGGAAAAGCGTAAATTGTTGGTTTTGGAGAACATCAGGTAGGTTTAGGGGGAATTTTGGTGTGGATCTATGGCTTTTGGTGTTTTCTTTCGTTTTTAGGGGTTATCCCGTTCTTTTTTGGGTTGTTTTTGACGTGTTTTGTGGTCTCCGTTGGGTTTCGTTGGGTTTTCCATGGTCATCATGGTGGAAAAGGGTAAATTGTAGGTTTTAGAAAACATCGGGTAGTTTTAGGCTGGCTTTGGGGTGGGTCTATGGTTTTGGGGGATTTCTTCTGTTTTTTAGGGTTTTCTTCTGTTTTAGGGGTGGTCCCGATCTTTTCTGGGGTGTTTCTAATGTGTTTTGGGTTCTCTGATGCGTTTTGTTTTGATTGTACTGTGGTTTTGAGGTGTTTTGGGTTCTTCATTGGTTTTCGTTGGGTTCTTGTTTGTCATTATGGTGAATGGGAGTGAAATGTCGATTTGGAGAAGATCAGGTGAGTTTAGGGTGGTTTTGGGGGGAAATTCATGGTTTTTGTTTTATTTTTTTCTTCTGATCCAGTTGTTTTTTGGGGTGTTTTTGACGTGTTTTGGGGTCTCCGTTGGTTTTTGTTGGGTTTCAATTGCGTTTTCTGGTGTTTGGGAGTGGATTGTACATTTAGGAGAACATCAGGTAGGTTTAAAGTTTTTTGAGGGGTTAAATGACGTATTTTCTTCTGATCCGGTTTGCTTTTGGGGTGTTTTTGAGGTTTTTTGGAGTTTCCATTGCGTTTCGTTGAGTTCCTAATGGGTTTTATGGTGGTTGGGAGTGGACTTTGGGATTTGGACAACATCAGGTAGGTTTATGGTGGTTTTGGGGTGGATCTATGGTTTTGGTGAATTTTCTTCCAATTTTGGGGGTGATGCCGTTCTTGTTTGGGGTGTTTTTGACGTGTTTTGAGGTCTGCGTTGGGTTTCGTTGTGTTTTCCGTGGTCATTATGGTGGAAAAGTTTATATTGTTGGTTTTGGAGAACATCAGGTAGGTTTAGGGTTGTTTGGGGATTGGATCCGTGCTTTTTGGGGACTTTCTTTCAGTTTTGGGGGTGATGCTGTTCTTCTTTGGGGTGTTTTTGACGTGTTTTGGGGTCTCCGTTGGGTTTCGTTGGGTTTTCCGTGGTCATGGTGGTGGAAAAGTGAAAATTGTGGGTTTTGGAGAACATCAGGTAGGTTTATGGGGACTTTTGGGGTGTATTCCTGGTATTTGGGGTTTTCTTCTGTTTTTTGGGGGGTGATCGTTTTCTGTTTTGGGGTTTTTTTGATGTGTTTTGGGGTCTCTGTTGGGTTTCTTTGGTTTTCTGTGGTTATCATGATGGAAAAGTGTAAATTGTGGGTTTTGGAGAACATCAGGTATGTTAAGGGGGACTTTTGGGGTGGATTCATGGTATTTGGGGTTTTCTTCCAGTGTTGGGGTGATGCAGTTCTTCTTTGGGGTGTTTTTGACGTGTTTTGGGGTCTCTTTTAGGTTTCGTTGGGTTTTCCGTGGTCATCATGGTGGAAAAGTTTAAATTGTGGATTTTGGAGAACTTCAGTTAGTTTTAGGTGGACTTTCGGGGTGTATTCATGGTATTTGGGGTTTATTTCTGTTTTTTTGGGTGATGCATTTTTTTGGGGGGGTGTTTTTAACGTGTTTTGGGGTCTCCGTTGTGTTTTAGTTGGGTTTTAGTTGGTTATCATGGTGGAAAATGGTAAATTGTGGGTTTTGGAGTATATCATGTAGGTTTAGGGTGTTTTGGGGTTGGATCTATGGCTTTTGGGTTATCTTTCATTTTTTAAGTTTTATCCCGTTCTTGTTTGGGGTGTTTTTGACGTGTTTTGGGGTCTCCTTTGGTTTTTCGTTTGGTTCATGTTGGTCATCATGGTGAAAAAGCGTCAATTGTGGCTTTTGGAGAACATCAGGTAGGTTTAGGGTGTTTTTGGGATTGGATCCGTGCTTTTTGGGGTTTTCTTTCGTTTTTGGGGGTGATCCTGTTTCTTGTTTGGGTGTTTTTGACGTGGTTTGGGGTCTCCGTTGGGCTTCGTTGGGTTTTCCGTGGTCATCATGGTGGTAAATATTAAATTGTGGGTTTTGTAGAACATCAGGTGAGTTTAAGGTTTTTTGGGGGGTAAATCTATGGTTTTGGGGGATTTCGTCTGTTTTTTTAGGGTTTTCTTCTGTTTTTGGGGTGGTCCCGATCTTTTCTGGGGTGTTTTTGACGTGTTTTGGGTTCTCCGTTGCGTTTTGTTTTGTTCTTGTTGGTCATTATGTTAAATAGGAGTGGATTGTGGGTTTTGGAGAAGATCAGGTAGGTTTATGGTTTTTTGGGGGTGAAATCATGGCATTTTGTTAATTTTTTTTTAGGATCTGGGTTGATTTTGGTGTTGTTTTGAGGTGTTTTGGGGTCTTCGTTGGGTTTCGTTGGGTTCTTGTTGGTCATGGTGTTGAATGGGAGTGAAATGTGGGATTTGGAGAAGATCAGGTGAGTTTAGGGTGGTCTTGGGGGGAAATTCATGGTTTTTGTTTTTATTTTTTTCTTCTGATCCAGTTGTTTTTTGGGGTGTTTTTGTGGTGTTTTGGGGTTTCCCTTTCATTTCGTTGAGTTCCTAATGGGTTTTATGGTGGTTGGGAGTGGACTTTAGGATTTGGAGAACATCAGGTAGGTTTAGGGTGGTTTGGGGATTGGATCCGTGCTTTTTGGGGTTTTCTTTCGTTTTGGGGGGTGATCCTGTTCTTGTTTGGGGTGTTTTTGACGTGTTTTTGGGTCTCCCTTGGGTTTCGTTAGGTTCTCGTCTGTCGTTAAGGTAAATGGAAGTGCATTTTTGGTTTTGGAGAAGATCAGGTGAGTTTAGGGTGGTTTGGGGGGAAAATTCATAGCTTTGGGTTTTTTTCTTCTTATCCAGTTCTTTTTTGGCGTGTTTTTGACGCGTTTTGGGGTCTCCGTTGGGTTTCGTTGGGTTTTCCGTGGTCATTATGGTGGAAAAGTTTAAATTGTTGGTTTTGGAGAACATCAGGTAGGTTTAGGGTGGTTTTGGGGTGGATCTATGGCTTTTGGTGTTTTCTTTCGTTTTAAGGGGTTATCCCGTTCTTTTTTGGGTTGTTTTTGACGTGTTTTGTGGTCTCCGTTGGGTTTCGTTGGGTTTTCCGTGGTCATCATGGTGGAAAAGGGTAAATTGTGGGTTTTGGAGAACATCAGGTAGGGTTACGGCTGTTTTGGGGTGGATCTATGGTTTTGAGGGATTTTCTTCCAATTTTGGGGGTGATCCCTTTCTTTTCTGGGGTGTTTTTGACGTGTTTTGGGGTCTCCTTTGGGTTTTCGTTTGGTTCATGTTGGTCATCATGGTGAAAAAGCGTAAATTGTGGCTTTTGGAGAACATCAGGTAGGTTTAGGGTGGTTTTGGGATTGGATCCGTGCTTTTTGGGGTTTTCTTTCGTTTTTGGGGGTGATCCTGTTCTTGTTTGGGGTGTTTTTGACGTGTTTTGTGGTCTCCCTTGGGCTTCGTTGGGTTTTTCGTGGTCATCATGGTGGAAAATATTAAATTGTGGGTTTTGTAGAACATCAGGTGAGTTTAAGGTTCTTTGGGGGGTGAATCTATGGTTTTGGGGGATTTCTTCTGTTTTTTAGGGTTTTCTTCTGTTTTTGGGGTGGTCCCGATCTTTTCTGGGGTGTTTCTAATGTGTTTTGGGTTCTCTGATGCGTTTTGTTTTGATTGTACTGTGGTTTTGAGGTGTTTTGGGTTCTTCATTGGTTTTCGTTGGGTTATTGTTTACATTATGCTGAATGGGAGTGAAATGTCGATTTGGAGAAGATCAGGTGAGTTTAGGGTGGTTTTGGGGGGAAATTCATAGTTTTTGTTTTTGTTTTTGTTTTTGTTTTCTGATCCAGTTCTTTGTTGGGGTGTTTTTGACGTGTTTTGGGGTCTCCTTTGGGTTTTCGTTTGGTTCATGTTGGTCATCATGGTGAAAAAGCGTAAATTGTGGCTTTTGGAGAACATCAGGTAGGTTTAGGGGGACATTTGGTGTGGATCTATGGCTTTTGGGGTTTTCTTTCGTTTTTAGGGGTTATCCTGTTCTTTTTTGGGGTGTTTTTGACGTGTTTTGTGGTCTCCCTTGGGCTTCGTTGCGTTTTTCGTGGTCATCATGGTGGAAAATATTAAATTGTGGGTTTTGTAGAACATCAGGTGAGTTTAAGGTTTTTTGGGGGGTGAATCTATGGTTTTGGGGGATTTCTTCTGTTTTTTTAGGGTTTTCTTCTGTTTTTGGGGTGGTCCCGATCTTTTCTGGGGTGTTTTTGACGTGTTTTGGGTTCTCCGTTGCGTTTTGTTTTGTTCTTGTTGGTCATTATGTTAAATAGGAGTGGATTGTGGGTTTTGGAGAAGATCAGGTAGGTTTATGGTTTTTTGGGGGTGAAATCATGGCATTTTTTTATTTTTTTTTAGGATCTGGGTTGATTTTGGGGTTGTTTTGAGGTGTTTTGGGGTTTCCCTTTCGTTTTGTTGAGTTCCTAATGGGTTTTTATGTTGGTTGGGAGTGGACTTTGGGATTTGGAGAACATCAGGTAGGTTTAGGGTGGTTTGGGGATTGGATCCGTGCTTTTTGGGGTTTTCTTTCGTTTTTGGGGGTTAACCCGTTCTTGTTTGGGGTGTTTTTGACGTGTTTTTGGGTCTCCCTTGGGTTTCGTTGTGTTTTCCATGGTCATCATGGTGGAAAAGGGTAAATTGTGGGTTTTGGAGAACATCAGGTAGGTTTACGGTTGTTTTGGGGTGGATCTATGATTTTGAGGGATTTTCTTCCAATTTTGGGGGTGATCCCTTTCTTTTCTGGGGTGTTTTTGATGTGTTTTGGGGTCTCCTTTGGGTTTTCGTTTGGTTCATGTTGGTCATCATGGTGAAAAAGCGTAAATTGTGGCTTTTGGAGAACATCAGGTAGGTTTAGGGGGACTTTTGGTGTGGATCTATGGCTTTTGGGGTTTTCTTTCGTTTTTAGGGGTTATCCTGTTCTTTTTTGGGGTGTTTTTGACGTGTTTGTGGTTTCCCTTGGGCTTCGTTGGGTTTTCCGTGGTCATCATGGTGGAAAAGGGTAAATTGTAGGTTTTAGAGAACATCGGGTAGTTTTAGGGTGGCTTTAGGGTGGATCTATGGTTTTGGGGGATTTCTTCTGTTTTTTAGGGTTTTCTTCTGTTTTAGGGGTGGTCCCGATCTTTTCTGGGGTGTTTCTAATGTGTTTTGGGTTCTCTGTTGCATTTTGTTTTGATTGTACTGTGGTTTTGAGGTGTTTTGGGTTCTTCATTGGTTTTCGTTGGGTTCTTGTTTGTCATTATGGTGAATGGGAGTGAAATGTCGATTTGGAGAAGATCAGGTGAGTTTAGGGTGGTTTTGGGGGGAAACTCATGGTTTTTGTTTTATTTTTTTCTTCTGATCCAGTTGTTTTTTGGGGTGTTTTTGACGTGTTTTGAGGTCTGCGTTGGGTTTCGTTGTGTTTTCCGTGGTCATTATGGTGGAAAAGTTTATATTGTTGGTTTTGGAGAACATCAGGTAGGTTTAGGGTTGTTTGGGGATTGGATCCGTGCTTTTTGGGGACTTTCTTTCAGTTTTGGGGGTGATGCTGTTCTTCTTTGGGGTGTTTTTGACATGTTTTGGGGTCTCCGTTGGGTTTCGTTGGGTTTTCCGTGGTCATGGTGGTGGAAAAGTGAAAATTGTGGGTTTTGGAGAACATCAGGTAGGTTTATGGGGACTTTGGGGTGTATTCCTGGTATTTGGGGTTTTCTTCTGTTTTTTGGGGGGTGATCGTTTTCTGTTTTGGGGTTTTTTTTGATGTGTTTTGGGGTCTCTGTTGGGTTTCTTTGGTTTTCTGTGGTTATCATGATGGAAAAGTGTAAATTGTGGGTTTTGGAGAACATCAGGTATGTTAAGGGGGACTTTTGGGGTGGATTCATGGTATTTGGGGTTTTCTTCTAGTGTTGGGGTGATGCAGTTCTTCTTTGGGGTGTTTTTGACGTGTTTTGGGGTCTCTTTTAGGTTTTGTTGGGTTTTCCGTGGTCATCATGGTGGAAAAGTTTAAATTGTGGCTTTTGGAGAACATCAGGTAGGTTTAGGGTGGTTTTGGGATTGGATCCGTGCTTTTTGGGGTTTTCTTTCGTTTTTGGGGGTGATCCTGTTCTTGTTTGGGTGTTTTTGACGTGGTTTGTGGTCTCCCTTGGGCTTCGTTGGGTTTTTCGTGGTCATCATGGTGGAAAATATTAAATTGTGGGTTTTGTAGAACATCAGGTGAGTTTAAGGTTTTCTGGGGGGTGAATCTATGGTTTTGGGGGATTTCTTCTGTTTTTTTTAGGGTTTTCTTCTGTTTTTGGGGTGGTCCCGATCTTTTCTGGGGTGTTTTTGACGTGTTTTGGGTTCTCCGTTGCGTTTTGTTTTGTTCTTGTTGGTCATTATGTTAAATAGGAGTGGATTGTGGGTTTTGGGAGAAGATCAGGTAGGTTTATGGCTTTTTGGGGGTGAAATCATGGCATTTTGTTATTTTTTTTTTAGGATCTGGGTTGATTTTGGGGTTGTTTTGAGGTGTTTTGGGGTTTCCCTTTCGTTTTGTTGAGTTCCTAATGGGTTTTATGGTGGTTGGGAGTGGACTTTGGGATTTGGAGAACATCAGGTAGGTTTAGGGTGGTTTGGGGATTGGATCCGTGCTTTTTGGGGTTTTCTTTCGTTTTGGGGGGTGATCCTGTTCTTGTTTGGGTGTTTTTGACGTGTTTTGTGGTCTCCCTTGGGCTTCGTTGGGTTTTCCGTGGTCATCATGGTGGAAAATATTAAATTGTGGGTTTTGTAGAACATCAGGTGAGTTTAAGGTTTTTTGGGGGGTGAATCTATGGTTTTGGGGGATTTCTTCTGTTTTTTAGGGTTTTCTTCTGTTTTTGGGGTGGTCCCGATCTTTTCTGGGGTGTTTCTAATGTGTTTTGGGTTCTCCGTTGCGTTTTGTTTTGTTCTTGTTGGTCATTATGTTAAATAGGAGTGGATTGTGGGTTTTGGAGAAGATCAGGTAGGTTTATGGTTTTTTGGGGGTGAAATCATGGCATTTTTTTATTTTTTTTTTTAGGATCTGGGTTGATTTTGGGGTTGTTTTGAGGTGTTTTGGGGTTTCCCTTTCGTTTTGTTGAGTTCCTAATGGGTTTTATGGTGGTTGGGAGTGGACTTTGGGATTTGGAGAACATCAGGTAGGTTTAGGGTGGTTTGGGGATTGGATCCGTGCTTTTTGGGGTTTTCTTTCGTTTTGGGGGGTGATCCTGTTCTTGTTTAAGGTGTTTTTGACGTGTTTTTGGGTCTCCCTTGGGTTTCGTTAGGTTCTCGTCTGTCGTTAAGGTAAATGGAAGTGCATTTTTGGTTTTGGAGAAGATCAGGTGAGTTTAGGGTGGTTTGGGGGGAAAATTCATAGCTTTGGGTTTTTTTCTTCTTATCCAGTTCTTTTTTGGCGTGTTTTTGACGCGTTTTGGGGTCTCCGTTGGGTTTCGTTGGGTTTTCCGTGGTCATTATGGTGGAAAAGTTTAAATTGTTGGTTTTGGAGAACATCAGGTAGGTTTAGGGTGGTTTTGGGGTGGATCTATGGCTTTTGGTGTTTTCTTTCGTTTTTAGGGGTTAACCCGTTCTTGTTTGGGGTGTTTTTGACTTGTTTTGGGGTCTCCGTTGGGTTTCATTGTGTTTTCCGTGGTCATCATGGTGGAAAAGGGTAAATTGTGGGTTTTGGAGAACATCAGGTAGGTTTACGGCTGTTTTGGGGTGGATCTATGATTTTGAGGGATTTTCTTCCAATTTTGGGGGTGATCCCTTTCTTTTCTGGGGTGTTTTTGACGTGTTTTGGGGTCTCCTTTGGGTTTTCGTTTGGTTCATGTTGGTCATCATGGTGAAAAAGCGTAAATTGTGGCTTTTGGAGAACATCAGGTAGGTTTAGGGGGACTTTTGGTGTGGATCTATGGCTTTTGGGGTTTTCTTTCGTTTTTAGGGGTTATCCTGTTCTTTTTTGGGGTGTTTTTGACGTGTTTTGTGGTCTCCCTTGGGCTTCGTTGGGTTTTCCGTGGTCATCATGGTGGAAAAGGGTAAATTGTAGGTTTTAGAGAACATCGGGTAGTTTTAGGGTGGCTTTAGGGTGGATCTATGGTTTTGGGGGATTTCTTCTGTTTTTTAGGGTTTTCTTCTGTTTTAGGGGTGGTCCCGATCTTTTCTGGGGTGTTTCTAATGTGTTTTGGGTTCTCTGTTGCATTTTGTTTTGATTGTACTGTGGTTTTGAGGTGTTTTGGGTTCTTCATTGGTTTTCGTTGGGTTCTTGTTTGTCATTATGGTGAATGGGAGTGAAATGTCGATTTGGAGAAGATCAGGTGAGTTTAGGGTGGTTTTGCGGGGAAATTCATAGTTTTTGTTTTTGTTTTTGTTTTTGTTTTTGTTTTTGATCCAGTTCTTTGTTGGGGTGTTTTTGACGTGTTTTGGGGTCTCCTTTGGGTTTTCGTTTGGTTCATGTTGGTCATCATGGTGAAAAAGCGTAAATTGTGGCTTTTGGAGAACAGCAGGTAGGTTTAGGGTGGTTTTGGGATTGGATCCGTGCTTTTTGGGGTTTTCTTTCGTTTTGGGGGGTGATCCTGTTCTTGTTTGGGTGTTTTTGACGTGTTTTGTGGTCTCCCTTGGGCTTCGTTGGGTTTTCCGTGGTCATCATGGTGGAAAATATTAAATTGTGGGTTTTGTAGAACATCAGGTGAGTTTAAGGTTTTTTGGGGGGTGAATCTATGGTTTTGGGGGATTTCTTCTGTTTTTTAGGGTTTTCTTCTGTTTTTGGGGTGGTCCCGATCTTTTCTGGGGTGTTTCTAATGTGTTTTGGGTTCTCCGTTGCGTTTTGTTTTGTTCTTGTTGGTCATTATGTTAAATAGGAGTGGATTGTGGGTTTTGGAGAAGATCAGGTAGGTTTATGGTTTTTTGGGGGTGAAATCATGGCATTTTTTTATTTTTTTTTTTAGGATCTGGGTTGATTTTGGGGTTGTTTTGAGGTGTTTTGGGGTTTCCCTTTCGTTTTGTTGAGTTCCTAATGGGTTTTATGGTGGTTGGGAGTGGACTTTGGGATTTGGAGAACATCAGGTAGGTTTAGGGTGGTTTGGGGATTGGATCCGTGCTTTTTGGGGTTTTCTTTCGTTTTGGGGGGTGATCCTGTTCTTGTTTAAGGTGTTTTTGACGTGTTTTTGGGTCTCCCTTGGGTTTCGTTAGGTTCTCGTCTGTCGTTAAGGTAAATGGAAGTGCATTTTTGGTTTTGGAGAAGATCAGGTGAGTTTAGGGTGGTTTGGGGGGAAAATTCATAGCTTTGGGTTTTTTTCTTCTTATCCAGTTCTTTTTTGGCGTGTTTTTGACGCGTTTTGGGGTCTCCGTTGGGTTTCGTTGGGTTTTCCGTGGTCATTATGGTGGAAAAGTTTAAATTGTTGGTTTTGGAGAACATCAGGTAGGTTTAGGGTGGTTTTGGGGTGGATCTATGGCTTTTGGTGTTTTCTTTCGTTTTTAGGGGTTAACCCGTTCTTGTTTGGGGTGTTTTTGACTTGTTTTGGGGTCTCCGTTGGGTTTCATTGTGTTTTCCGTGGTCATCATGGTGGAAAAGGGTAAATTGTGGGTTTTGGAGAACATCAGGTAGGTTTACGGCTGTTTTGGGGTGGATCTATGATTTTGAGGGATTTTCTTCCAATTTTGGGGGTGATCCCTTTCTTTTCTGGGGTGTTTTTGACGTGTTTTGGGGTCTCCTTTGGGTTTTCGTTTGGTTCATGTTGGTCATCATGGTGAAAAAGCGTAAATTGTGGCTTTTGGAGAACATCAGGTAGGTTTAGGGGGACTTTTGGTGTGGATCTATGGCTTTTGGGGTTTTCTTTCGTTTTTAGGGGTTATCCTGTTCTTTTTTGGGGTGTTTTTGACGTGTTTTGTGGTCTCCCTTGGGCTTCGTTGGGTTTTCCGTGGTCATCATGGTGGAAAAGGGTAAATTGTAGGTTTTAGAGAACATCGGGTAGTTTTAGGGTGGCTTTAGGGTGGATCTATGGTTTTGGGGGATTTCTTCTGTTTTTTAGGGTTTTCTTCTGTTTTAGGGGTGGTCCCGATCTTTTCTGGGGTGTTTCTAATGTGTTTTGGGTTCTCTGATGCGTTTTGTTTTGATTGTACTGTGGTTTTGAGGTGTTTTGGGTTCTTCATTGGTTTTCGTTGGGTTATTGTTTACATTATGCTGAATGGGAGTGAAATGTCGATTTGGAGAAGATCAGGTGAGTTTAGGGTGGTTTTGGGGGGAAATTCATAGTTTTTGTTTTTGTTTTTGTTTTTGTTTTCTGATCCAGTTCTTTGTTGGGGTGTTTTTGACGTGTTTTGGGGTCTCCTTTGGGTTTTCGTTTGGTTCATGTTGGTCATCATGGTGAAAAAGCGTAAATTGTGGCTTTTGGAGAACATCAGGTAGGTTTAGGGGGACATTTGGTGTGGATCTATGGCTTTTGGGGTTTTCTTTCGTTTTTAGGGGTTATCCTGTTCTTTTTTGGGGTGTTTTTGACGTGTTTTGTGGTCTCCCTTGGGCTTCGTTGCGTTTTTCGTGGTCATCATGGTGGAAAATATTAAATTGTGGGTTTTGTAGAACATCAGGTGAGTTTAAGGTTTTTTGGGGGGTGAATCTATGGTTTTGGGGGATTTCTTCTGTTTTTTTAGGGTTTTCTTCTGTTTTTGGGGTGGTCCCGATCTTTTCTGGGGTGTTTTTGACGTGTTTTGGGTTCTCCGTTGCGTTTTGTTTTGTTCTTGTTGGTCATTATGTTAAATAGGAGTGGATTGTGGGTTTTGGAGAAGATCAGGTAGGTTTATGGTTTTTTGGGGGTGAAATCATGGCATTTTTTTATTTTTTTTTTAGGATCTGGGTTGATTTTGGGGTTGTTTTGAGGTGTTTTGGGGTTTCCCTTTCGTTTTGTTGAGTTCCTAATGGGTTTTTATGTTGGTTGGGAGTGGACTTTGGGATTTGGAGAACATCAGGTAGGTTTAGGGTGGTTTGGGGATTGGATCCGTGCTTTTTGGGGTTTTCTTTCGTTTTTGGGGGTTATCCTGTTCTTGTTTGGGGTGTTTTTGACGTGTTTTTGGGTCTCCCTTGGGTTTCGTTGTGTTTTCCATGGTCATCATGGTGGAAAAGGGTAAATTGTGGGTTTTGGAGAACATCAGGTAGGTTTACGGTTGTTTTGGGGTGGATCTATGATTTTGAGGGATTTTCTTCCAATTTTGGGGGTGATCCCTTTCTTTTCTGGGGTGTTTTTGATGTGTTTTGGGGTCTCCTTTGGGTTTTCGTTTGGTTCATGTTGGTCATCATGGTGAAAAAGCGTAAATTGTGGCTTTTGGAGAACATCAGGTAGGTTTAGGGGGACTTTTGGTGTGGATCTATGGCTTTTGGGGTTTTCTTTCGTTTTTAGGGGTTATCCTGTTCTTTTTTGGGGTGTTTTTGACGTGTTTTGTGGTTTCCCTTGGGCTTCGTTGGGTTTTCCGTGGTCATCATGGTGGAAAAGGGTAAATTGTAGGTTTTAGAGAACATCGGGTAGTTTTAGGGTGGCTTTAGGGTGGATCTATGGTTTTGGGGGATTTCTTCTGTTTTTTAGGGTTTTCTTCTGTTTTAGGGGTGGTCCCGATCTTTTCTGGGGTGTTTCTAATGTGTTTTGGGTTCTCTGTTGCATTTTGTTTTGATTGTACTGTGGTTTTGAGGTGTTTTGGGTTCTTCATTGGTTTTCGTTGGGTTCTTGTTTGTCATTATGGTGAATGGGAGTGAAATGTCGATTTGGAGAAGATCAGGTGAGTTTAGGGTGGTTTTGCGGGGAAATTCATAGTTTTTGTTTTTGTTTTTGTTTTTGTTTTTGTTTTTGTTTTTGATCCAGTTCTTTGTTGGGGTGTTTTTGACGTGTTTTGGGGTCTCCTTTGGGTTTTTGTTTGGTTCATGTTGGTCATCATGGTGAAAAAGCGTAAATTGTGGCTTTTGGAGAACATCAGGTAGGTTTAGGGTGGTTTTGGGATTGGATCCGTGCTTTTTGGGGTTTTCTTTCGTTTTGGGGGGTGATCCTGTTCTTGTTTGGGTGTTTTTGACGTGTTTTGTGGTCTCCCTTGGGCTTCGTTGGGTTTTCCGTGGTCATCATGGTGGAAAATATTAAATTGTGGGTTTTGTAGAACATCAGGTGAGTTTAAGGTTTTTTGGGGGGTGAATCTATGGTTTTGGGGGATTTCTTCTGTTTTTTAGGGTTTTCTTCTGTTTTTGGGGTGGTCCCGATCTTTTCTGGGGTGTTTCTAATGTGTTTTGGGTTCTCCGTTGCGTTTTGTTTTGTTCTTGTTGGTCATTATGTTAAATAGGAGTGGATTGTGGGTTTTGGAGAAGATCAGGTAGGTTTATGGTTTTTTGGGGGTGAAATCATGGCATTTTTTTATTTTTTTTTTTAGGATCTGGGTTGATTTTGGGGTTGTTTTGAGGTGTTTTGGGGTTTCCCTTTCGTTTTGTTGAGTTCCTAATGGGTTTTATGGTGGTTGGGAGTGGACTTTGGGATTTGGAGAACATCAGGTAGGTTTAGGGTGGTTTGGGGATTGGATCCGTGCTTTTTGGGGTTTTCTTTCGTTTTGGGGGGTGATCCTGTTCTTGTTTAAGGTGTTTTTGACGTGTTTTTGGGTCTCCCTTGGGTTTCGTTAGGTTCTCGTCTGTCGTTAAGGTAAATGGAAGTGCATTTTTGGTTTTGGAGAAGATCAGGTGAGTTTAGGGTGGTTTGGGGGGAAAATTCATAGCTTTGGGTTTTTTTCTTCTTATCCAGTTCTTTTTTGGCGTGTTTTTGACGCGTTTTGGGGTCTCCGTTGGGTTTCGTTGGGTTTTCCGTGGTCATTATGGTGGAAAAGTTTAAATTGTTGGTTTTGGAGAACATCAGGTAGGTTTAGGGTGGTTTTGGGGTGGATCTATGGCTTTTGGTGTTTTCTTTCGTTTTTAGGGGTTAACCCGTTCTTGTTTGGGGTGTTTTTGACTTGTTTTGGGGTCTCCGTTGGGTTTCATTGTGTTTTCCGTGGTCATCATGGTGGAAAAGGGTAAATTGTGGGTTTTGGAGAACATCAGGTAGGTTTACGGCTGTTTTGGGGTGGATCTATGATTTTGAGGGATTTTCTTCCAATTTTGGGGGTGATCCCTTTCTTTTCTGGGGTGTTTTTGACGTGTTTTGGGGTCTCCTTTGGGTTTTCGTTTGGTTCATGTTGGTCATCATGGTGAAAAAGCGTAAATTGTGGCTTTTGGAGAACATCAGGTAGGTTTAGGGGGACTTTTGGTGTGGATCTATGGCTTTTGGGGTTTTCTTTCGTTTTTAGGGGTTATCCTGTTCTTTTTTGGGGTGTTTTTGACGTGTTTTGTGGTCTCCCTTGGGCTTCGTTGGGTTTTCCGTGGTCATCATGGTGGAAAAGGGTAAATTGTAGGTTTTAGAGAACATCGGGTAGTTTTAGGGTGGCTTTAGGGTGGATCTATGGTTTTGGGGGATTTCTTCTGTTTTTTAGGGTTTTCTTCTGTTTTAGGGGTGGTCCCGATCTTTTCTGGGGTGTTTCTAATGTGTTTTGGGTTCTCTGTTGCATTTTGTTTTGATTGTACTGTGGTTTTGAGGTGTTTTGGGTTCTTCATTGGTTTTCGTTGGGTTCTTGTTTGTCATTATGGTGAATGGGAGTGAAATGTCGATTTGGAGAAGATCAGGTGAGTTTAGGGTGGTTTTGCGGGGAAATTCATAGTTTTTGTTTTTGTTTTTGTTTTTGTTTTTGTTTTTGTTTTTGATCCAGTTCTTTGTTGGGGTGTTTTTGACGTGTTTTGGGGTCTCCTTTGGGTTTTCGTTTGGTTCATGTTGGTCATCATGGTGAAAAAGCGTAAATTGTGGCTTTTGGAGAACAGCAGGTAGGTTTAGGGTGGTTTTGGGATTGGATCCGTGCTTTTTGGGGTTTTCTTTCGTTTTGGGGGGTGATCCTGTTCTTGTTTGGGTGTTTTTGACGTGTTTTGTGGTCTCCCTTGGGCTTCGTTGGGTTTTCCGTGGTCATCATGGTGGAAAATATTAAATTGTGGGTTTTGTAGAACATCAGGTGAGTTTAAGGTTTTTTGGGGGGTGAATCTATGGTTTTGGGGGATTTCTTCTGTTTTTTAGGGTTTTCTTCTGTTTTTGGGGTGGTCCCGATCTTTTCTGGGGTGTTTCTAATGTGTTTTGGGTTCTCCGTTGCGTTTTGTTTTGTTCTTGTTGGTCATTATGTTAAATAGGAGTGGATTGTGGGTTTTGGAGAAGATCAGGTAGGTTTATGGTTTTTTGGGGGTGAAATCATGGCATTTTTTTATTTTTTTTTTTAGGATCTGGGTTGATTTTGGGGTTGTTTTGAGGTGTTTTGGGGTTTCCCTTTCGTTTTGTTGAGTTCCTAATGGGTTTTATGGTGGTTGGGAGTGGACTTTGGGATTTGGAGAACATCAGGTAGGTTTAGGGTGGTTTGGGGATTGGATCCGTGCTTTTTGGGGTTTTCTTTCGTTTTGGGGGGTGATCCTGTTCTTGTTTAAGGTGTTTTTGACGTGTTTTTGGGTCTCCCTTGGGTTTCGTTAGGTTCTCGTCTGTCGTTAAGGTAAATGGAAGTGCATTTTTGGTTTTGGAGAAGATCAGGTGAGTTTAGGGTGGTTTGGGGGGAAAATTCATAGCTTTGGGTTTTTTTCTTCTTATCCAGTTCTTTTTTGGCGTGTTTTTGACGCGTTTTGGGGTCTCCGTTGGGTTTCGTTGGGTTTTCCGTGGTCATTATGGTGGAAAAGTTTAAATTGTTGGTTTTGGAGAACATCAGGTAGGTTTAGGGTGGTTTTGGGGTGGATCTATGGCTTTTGGTGTTTTCTTTCGTTTTTAGGGGTTAACCCGTTCTTGTTTGGGGTGTTTTTGACTTGTTTTGGGGTCTCCGTTGGGTTTCATTGTGTTTTCCGTGGTCATCATGGTGGAAAAGGGTAAATTGTGGGTTTTGGAGAACATCAGGTAGGTTTACGGCTGTTTTGGGGTGGATCTATGATTTTGAGGGATTTTCTTCCAATTTTGGGGGTGATCCCTTTCTTTTCTGGGGTGTTTTTGACGTGTTTTGGGGTCTCCTTTGGGTTTTCGTTTGGTTCATGTTGGTCATCATGGTGAAAAAGCGTAAATTGTGGCTTTTGGAGAACATCAGGTAGGTTTAGGGGGACTTTTGGTGTGGATCTATGGCTTTTGGGGTTTTCTTTCGTTTTTAGGGGTTATCCTGTTCTTTTTTGGGGTGTTTTTGACGTGTTTTGTGGTCTCCCTTGGGCTTCGTTGGGTTTTCCGTGGTCATCATGGTGGAAAAGGGTAAATTGTAGGTTTTAGAGAACATCGGGTAGTTTTAGGGTGGCTTTAGGGTGGATCTATGGTTTTGGGGGATTTCTTCTGTTTTTTAGGGTTTTCTTCTGTTTTAGGGGTGGTCCCGATCTTTTCTGGGGTGTTTCTAATGTGTTTTGGGTTCTCTGATGCGTTTTGTTTTGATTGTACTGTGGTTTTGAGGTGTTTTGGGTTCTTCATTGGTTTTCGTTGGGTTATTGTTTACATTATGCTGAATGGGAGTGAAATGTCGATTTGGAGAAGATCAGGTGAGTTTAGGGTGGTTTTGGGGGGAAATTCATAGTTTTTGTTTTTGTTTTTGTTTTTGTTTTCTGATCCAGTTCTTTGTTGGGGTGTTTTTGACGTGTTTTGGGGTCTCCTTTGGGTTTTCGTTTGGTTCATGTTGGTCATCATGGTGAAAAAGCGTAAATTGTGGCTTTTGGAGAACATCAGGTAGGTTTAGGGGGACATTTGGTGTGGATCTATGGCTTTTGGGGTTTTCTTTCGTTTTTAGGGGTTATCCTGTTCTTTTTTGGGGTGTTTTTGACGTGTTTTGTGGTCTCCCTTGGGCTTCGTTGCGTTTTTCGTGGTCATCATGGTGGAAAATATTAAATTGTGGGTTTTGTAGAACATCAGGTGAGTTTAAGGTTTTTTGGGGGGTGAATCTATGGTTTTGGGGGATTTCTTCTGTTTTTTTAGGGTTTTCTTCTGTTTTTGGGGTGGTCCCGATCTTTTCTGGGGTGTTTTTGACGTGTTTTGGGTTCTCCGTTGCGTTTTGTTTTGTTCTTGTTGGTCATTATGTTAAATAGGAGTGGATTGTGGGTTTTGGAGAAGATCAGGTAGGTTTATGGTTTTTTGGGGGTGAAATCATGGCATTTTTTTATTTTTTTTTTAGGATCTGGGTTGATTTTGGGGTTGTTTTGAGGTGTTTTGGGGTTTCCCTTTCGTTTTGTTGAGTTCCTAATGGGTTTTTATGTTGGTTGGGAGTGGACTTTGGGATTTGGAGAACATCAGGTAGGTTTAGGGTGGTTTGGGGATTGGATCCGTGCTTTTTGGGGTTTTCTTTCGTTTTTGGGGGTTATCCTGTTCTTGTTTGGGGTGTTTTTGACGTGTTTTTGGGTCTCCCTTGGGTTTCGTTGTGTTTTCCATGGTCATCATGGTGGAAAAGGGTAAATTGTGGGTTTTGGAGAACATCAGGTAGGTTTACGGTTGTTTTGGGGTGGATCTATGATTTTGAGGGATTTTCTTCCAATTTTGGGGGTGATCCCTTTCTTTTCTGGGGTGTTTTTGATGTGTTTTGGGGTCTCCTTTGGGTTTTCGTTTGGTTCATGTTGGTCATCATGGTGAAAAAGCGTAAATTGTGGCTTTTGGAGAACATCAGGTAGGTTTAGGGGGACTTTTGGTGTGGATCTATGGCTTTTGGGGTTTTCTTTCGTTTTTAGGGGTTATCCTGTTCTTTTTTGGGGTGTTTTTGACGTGTTTTGTGGTTTCCCTTGGGCTTCGTTGGGTTTTCCGTGGTCATCATGGTGGAAAAGGGTAAATTGTAGGTTTTAGAGAACATCGGGTAGTTTTAGGGTGGCTTTAGGGTGGATCTATGGTTTTGGGGGATTTCTTCTGTTTTTTAGGGTTTTCTTCTGTTTTAGGGGTGGTCCCGATCTTTTCTGGGGTGTTTCTAATGTGTTTTGGGTTCTCTGTTGCATTTTGTTTTGATTGTACTGTGGTTTTGAGGTGTTTTGGGTTCTTCATTGGTTTTCGTTGGGTTCTTGTTTGTCATTATGGTGAATGGGAGTGAAATGTCGATTTGGAGAAGATCAGGTGAGTTTAGGGTGGTTTTGGGGGGAAACTCATGGTTTTTGTTTGATTTTTTTCTTCTGATCCAGTTGTTTTTTGGGGTGTTTTTGACGTGTTTTGAGGTCTGCGTTGGGTTTCGTTGTGTTTTCCGTGGTCATTATGGTGGAAAAGTTTATATTGTTGGTTTTGGAGAACATCAGGTAGGTTTAGGGTTGTTTGGGGATTGGATCCGTGCTTTTTGGGGACTTTCTTTCAGTTTTGGGGGTGATGCTGTTCTTCTTTGGGGTGTTTTTGACGTGTTTTGGGGTCTCCGTTGGGTTTCGTTGGGTTTTCCGTGGTCATGGTGGTGGAAAAGTGAAAATTGTGGGTTTTGGAGAACATCAGGTAGGTTTATGGGGACTTTTGGGGTGTATTCCTGGTATTTGGGGTTTTCTTCTGTTTTTTGGGGGGTGATCGTTTTCTGTTTTGGGTTTTTTTTGATGTGTTTTGGGGTCTCTGTTGGGTTTCTTTGGTTTTCTGTGGTTATCATGATGGAAAAGTGTAAATTGTGGGTTTTGGAGAACATCAGGTATGTTAAGGGGGACTTTTGGGGTGGATTCATGGTATTTGGGGTTTTCTTCTAGTGTTGGGGTGATGCAGTTCTTCTTTGGGGTGTTTTTGACGTGTTTTGGGGTCTCTTTTAGGTTTTGTTGGGTTTTCCGTGGTCATCATGGTGGAAAAGTTTAAATTGTGGCTTTTGGAGAACATCAGGTAGGTTTAGGGTGGTTTTGGGATTGGATCCGTGCTTTTTGGGGTTTTCTTTCGTTTTGGGGGGTGATCCTGCTCTTGTTTGGGTGTTTTTGACGTGGTTTGTGGTCTCCCTTGGGCTTCGTTGGGTTTTTCGTGGTCATCATGGTGGAAAATATTAAATTGTGGGTTTTGTAGAACATCAGGTGAGTTTAAGGTTTTCTGGGGGGTGAATCTATGGTTTTGGGGGATTTCTTCTGTTTTTTTTAGGGTTTTCTTCTGTTTTTGGGGTGGTCCCGATCTTTTCTGGGGTGTTTTTGACGTGTTTTGGGTTCTCCGTTGCGTTTTGTTTTGTTCTTGTTGGTCATTATGTTAAATAGGAGTGGATTGTGGGTTTTGGAGAAGATCAGGTAGGTTTATGGCTTTTTGGGGGTGAAATCATGGCATTTTGTTATTTTTTTTTTAGGATCTGGGTTGATTTTGGGGTTGTTTTGAGGTGTTTTGGGGTTTCCCTTTCGTTTTGTTGAGTTCCTAATGGGTTTTATGGTGGTTGGGAGTGGACTTTGGGATTTGGAGAACATCAGGTAGGTTTAGGGTGGTTTGGTTATTGGATCCGTGCTTTTTGGGGTTTTCTTTCGTTTTTGGGGGTGATCCTGTTCTTGTTTGGGTGTTTTTGACGTGTTTTGTGGTCTCCCTTGGGCTTCGTTGGGTTTTCCGTGGTCATCATGGTGGAAAATATTAAATTGTGGGTTTTGTAGAACATCAGGTGAGTTTAAGGTTTTTTGGGGGGTGAATCTATGGTTTTGGGGGATTTCTTCTGTTTTTTAGGGTTTTCTTCTGTTTTTGGGGTGGTCCCGATCTTTTCTGGGGTGTTTCTAATGTGTTTTGGGTTCTCCGTTGCGTTTTGTTTTGTTCTTGTTGGTCATTATGTTAAATAGGAGTGGATTGTGGGTTTTGGAGAAGATCAGGTAGGTTTATGGTTTTTTGGGGGTGAAATCATGGCATTTTTTTATTTTTTTTTTTAGGATCTGGGTTGATTTTGGGGTTGTTTTGAGGTGTTTTGGGGTTTCCCTTTCGTTTTGTTGAGTTCCTAATGGGTTTTATGGTGGTTGGGAGTGGACTTTGGGATTTGGAGAACATCAGGTAGGTTTAGGGTGGTTTGGGGATTGGATCCGTGCTTTTTGGGGTTTTCTTTCGTTTTGGGGGGTGATCCTGTTCTTGTTTAAGGTGTTTTTGACGTGTTTTTGGGTCTCCCTTGGGTTTCGTTAGGTTCTCGTCTGTCGTTAAGGTAAATGGAAGTGCATTTTTGGTTTTGGAGAAGATCAGGTGAGTTTAGGGTGGTTTGGGGGGAAAATTCATAGCTTTGGGTTTTTTTCTTCTTATCCAGTTCTTTTTTGGCGTGTTTTTGACGCGTTTTGGGGTCTCCGTTGGGTTTCGTTGGGTTTTCCGTGGTCATTATGGTGGAAAAGTTTAAATTGTTGGTTTTGGAGAACATCAGGTAGGTTTAGGGTGGTTTTGGGGTGGATCTATGGCTTTTGGTGTTTTCTTTCGTTTTTAGGGGTTAACCCGTTCTTGTTTGGGGTGTTTTTGACTTGTTTTGGGGTCTCCGTTGGGTTTCATTGTGTTTTCCGTGGTCATCATGGTGGAAAAGGGTAAATTGTGGGTTTTGGAGAACATCAGGTAGGTTTACGGTTGTTTTGGGGTGGATCTATGATTTTGAGGGATTTTCTTCCAATTTTGGGGGTGATCCCTTTCTTTTCTGGGGTGTTTTTGACGTGTTTTGGGGTCTCCTTTGGGTTTTCGTTTGGTTCATGTTGGTCATCATGGTGAAAAAGCGTAAATTGTGGCTTTTGGAGAACATCAGGTAGGTTTAGGGGGACTTTTGGTGTGGATCTATGGCTTTTGGGGTTTTCTTTCGTTTTTAGGGGTTATCCTGTTCTTTTTTGGGGTGTTTTTGACGTGTTTTGTGGTCTCCCTTGGGCTTCGTTGGGTTTTCCGTGGTCATCATGGTGGAAAAGGGTAAATTGTAGGTTTTAGAGAACATCGGGTAGTTTTAGGGTGGCTTTAGGGTGGATCTATGGTTTTGGGGGATTTCTTCTGTTTTTAGGGTTTTCTTCTGTTTTAGGGGTGGTCCCGATCTTTTCTGGGGTGTTTCTAATGTGTTTTGGGTTCTCTGTTGCATTTTGTTTTGATTGTACTGTGGTTTTGAGGTGTTTTGGGTTCTTCATTGGTTTTCGTTGGGTTCTTGTTTGTCATTATGGTGAATGGGAGTGAAATGTCGATTTGGAGAAGATCAGGTGAGTTTAGGGTGGTTTTGCGGGGAAATTCATAGTTTTTGTTTTTGTTTTTGTTTTTGTTTTTGTTTTTGTTTTTGATCCAGTTCTTTGTTGGGGTGTTTTTGACGTGTTTTGGGGTCTCCTTTGGGTTTTTGTTTGGTTCATGTTGGTCATCATGGTGAAAAAGCGTAAATTGTGGCTTTTGGAGAACATCAGGTAGGTTTAGGGTGGTTTTGGGATTGGATCCGTGCTTTTTGGGGTTTTCTTTCGTTTTGGGGGGTGATCCTGTTCTTGTTTGGGTGTTTTTGACGTGTTTTGTGGTCTCCCTTGGGCTTCGTTGGGTTTTCCGTGGTCATCATGGTGGAAAATATTAAATTGTGGGTTTTGTAGAACATCAGGTGAGTTTAAGGTTTTTTGGGGGGTGAATCTATGGTTTTGGGGGATTTCTTCTGTTTTTTAGGGTTTTCTTCTGTTTTTGGGGTGGTCCCGATCTTTTCTGGGGTGTTTCTAATGTGTTTTGGGTTCTCCGTTGCGTTTTGTTTTGTTCTTGTTGGTCATTATGTTAAATAGGAGTGGATTGTGGGTTTTGGAGAAGATCAGGTAGGTTTATGGTTTTTTGGGGGTGAAATCATGGCATTTTTTTATTTTTTTTTTTAGGATCTGGGTTGATTTTGGGGTTGTTTTGAGGTGTTTTGGGGTTTCCCTTTCGTTTTGTTGAGTTCCTAATGGGTTTTATGGTGGTTGGGAGTGGACTTTGGGATTTGGAGAACATCAGGTAGGTTTAGGGTGGTTTGGGGATTGGATCCGTGCTTTTTGGGGTTTTCTTTCGTTTTGGGGGGTGATCCTGTTCTTGTTTAAGGTGTTTTTGACGTGTTTTTGGGTCTCCCTTGGGTTTCGTTAGGTTCTCGTCTGTCGTTAAGGTAAATGGAAGTGCATTTTTGGTTTTGGAGAAGATCAGGTGAGTTTAGGGTGGTTTGGGGGGAAAATTCATAGCTTTGGGTTTTTTTCTTCTTATCCAGTTCTTTTTTGGCGTGTTTTTGACGCGTTTTGGGGTCTCCGTTGGGTTTCGTTGGGTTTTCCGTGGTCATTATGGTGGAAAAGTTTAAATTGTTGGTTTTGGAGAACATCAGGTAGGTTTAGGGTGGTTTTGGGGTGGATCTATGGCTTTTGGTGTTTTCTTTCGTTTTTAGGGGTTAACCCGTTCTTGTTTGGGGTGTTTTTGACTTGTTTTGGGGTCTCCGTTGGGTTTCATTGTGTTTTCCGTGGTCATCATGGTGGAAAAGGGTAAATTGTGGGTTTTGGAGAACATCAGGTAGGGTTACGGCTGTTTTGGGGTGGATCTATGATTTTGAGGGATTTTCTTCCAATTTTGGGGGTGATCCCTTTCTTTTCTGGGGTGTTTTTGACGTGTTTTGGGGTCTCCTTTGGGTTTTCGTTTGGTTCATGTTGGTCATCATGGTGAAAAAGCGTAAATTGTGGCTTTTGGAGAACATCAGGTAGGTTTAGGGGGACTTTTGGTGTGGATCTATGGCTTTTGGGGTTTTCTTTCGTTTTTAGGGGTTATCCTGTTCTTTTTTGGGGTGTTTTTGACGTGTTTTGTGGTCTCCCTTGGGCTTCGTTGGGTTTTCCGTGGTCATCATGGTGGAAAAGGGTAAATTGTAGGTTTTAGAGAACATCGGGTAGTTTTAGGGTGGCTTTAGGGTGGATCTATGGTTTTGGGGGATTTCTTCTGTTTTTTAGGGTTTTCTTCTGTTTTAGGGGTGGTCCCGATCTTTTCTGGGGTGTTTCTAATGTGTTTTGGGTTCTCTGTTGCATTTTGTTTTGATTGTACTGTGGTTTTGAGGTGTTTTGGGTTCTTCATTGGTTTTCGTTGGGTTCTTGTTTGTCATTATGGTGAATGGGAGTGAAATGTCGATTTGGAGAAGATCAGGTGAGTTTAGGGTGGTTTTGGGGGGAAACTCATGGTTTTTGTTTATTTTTTTCTTCTGATCCAGTTGTTTTTTGGGGTGTTTTTGACGTGTTTTGAGGTCTGCATTGGGTTTCGTTGTGTTTTCCGTGGTCATTATGGTGGAAAAGTTTATATTGTTGGTTTTGGAGAACATCAGGTAGGTTTAGGGTGGTTTGGGGATTGGATCCGTGCTTTTTGGGGACTTTCTTTCAGTTTTGGGGGTGATGCTGTTCTTCTTTGGGGTGTTTTTGACGTGTTTTGGGGTCTCCGTTGGGTTTCGTTGGGTTTTCCGTGGTCATGGTGGTGGAAAAGTGAAAATTGTGGGTTTTGGAGAACATCAGGTAGGTTTATGGGGACTTTTGGGGTGTATTCCTGGTATTTGGGGTTTTCTTCTGTTTTTTGGGGGGTGATCGTTTTTCTGTTTTGGGTTTTTTTTGATGTGTTTTGGGGTCTCTGTTGGGTTTCTTTGGTTTTCTGTGGTTATCATGATGGAAAAGTGTAAATTGTGGGTTTTGGAGAACATCAGGTATGTTAAGGGGGACTTTTGGGGTGGATTCATGGTATTTGGGGTTTTCTTCCAGTGTTGGGGTGATGCAGTTCTTCTTTGGGGTGTTTTTGACGTGTTTTGGGGTCTCTTTTAGGTTTCGTTGGGTTTTCCGTGGTCATCATGGTGGAAAAGTTTAAATTGTGGATTTTAGAGAACTTCAGTTAGTTTTAGGTGGACTTTCGGGGTGTATTCATGGTATTTGGGGTTTATTTCTGTTTTTTTGGGGTGATGCATTTTTTTGGGGGGTGTTTTTGACGTGTTTTGGGGTCTCCGTTGTGTTTTAGTTGGGTTTTAGTTGGTTATCATGGTGGAAAATGGTAAATTGTGGGTTTTGGAGTATATCATGTAGGTTTAGGGTGTTTTGGGGTTGGATCTATGGCTTTTGGGTTTTCTTTCATTTTTTAAGTTTTATCCCGTTCTTGTTTGGGGTGTTTTTAAACGTGTTTTGGGGTCTCCGTTGGTTTTGTTGGGTTTTCCGTGGTCGTTATGGTGGAAAAGTTTAAATTGTTGGTTTTGGAGAACATCAGGTAGGTTTAGGGTGGTTTTGGGGTGGATCTATGGTTTTGAGGGATTTTCTTCCAATTTTGGGGGTGATCCCGTTCTCGTTTGGGGTGTTTTTGACGTGTTTTGGGGTCTCCTTTGGGTTTTCGTTTGGTTCATGTTGGTCATCATGGTGAAAAAGCGTAAATTGTGGCTTTTGGAGAACATCAGGTAGGTTTAGGGTGGTTTTGGGATTGGATCCGTGCTTTTTGGGGTTTTCTTTCGTTTTTGGGGGTGATCCTGTTCTTGTTTGGGTGTTTTTGACGTGTTTTGTGGTCTCCCTTGGGCTTCGTTGCGTTTTTCGTGGTCATCATGGTGGAAAATATTAAATTGTGGGTTTTGTAGAACATCAGGTGAGTTTAAGGTTTTCTGGGGGGTGAATCTATGGTTTTGGGGGATTTCTTCTGTTTTTTTTAGGGTTTTCTTCTGTTTTTGGGGTGGTCCCGATCTTTTCTGGGGTGTTTTTGACGTGTTTTGGGTTCTCCGTTGCGTTTTGTTTTGTTCTTGTTGGTCATTATGTTAAATAGGAGTGGATTGTGGGTTTTGGAGAAGATCAGGTAGGTTTATGGCTTTTTGGGGGTGAAATCATGGCATTTTGTTATTTTTTTTTTAGGATCTGGGTTGATTTTGGGGTTGTTTTGAGGTGTTTTGGGGTTTCCCTTTCGTTTTGTTGAGTTCCTAATGGGTTTTATGGTGGTTGGGAGTGGACTTTGGGATTTGGAGAACATCAGGTAGGTTTAGGGTGGTTTGGTTATTGGATCCGTGCTTTTTGGGGTTTTCTTTCGTTTTTGGGGGTGATCCTGTTCTTGTTTGGGTGTTTTTGACGTGTTTTGTGGTCTCCCTTGGGCTTCGTTGGGTTTTCCGTGGTCATCATGGTGGAAAATATTAAATTGTGGGTTTTGTAGAACATCAGGTGAGTTTAAGGTTTTTTGGGGGGTGAATCTATGGTTTTGGGGGATTTCTTCTGTTTTTTAGGGTTTTCTTCTGTTTTTGGGGTGGTCCCGATCTTTTCTGGGGTGTTTCTAATGTGTTTTGGGTTCTCCGTTGCGTTTTGTTTTGTTCTTGTTGGTCATTATGTTAAATAGGAGTGGATTGTGGGTTTTGGAGAAGATCAGGTAGGTTTATGGTTTTTTGGGGGTGAAATCATGGCATTTTTTTATTTTTTTTTTTAGGATCTGGGTTGATTTTGGGGTTGTTTTGAGGTGTTTTGGGGTTTCCCTTTCGTTTTGTTGAGTTCCTAATGGGTTTTATGGTGGTTGGGAGTGGACTTTGGGATTTGGAGAACATCAGGTAGGTTTAGGGTGGTTTGGGGATTTGATCCGTGCTTTTTGGGGTTTTCTTTCGTTTTGGGGGGTGATCCTGTTCTTGTTTAAGGTGTTTTTGACGTGTTTTTGGGTCTCCCTTGGGTTTCGTTAGGTTCTCGTCTGTCGTTAAGGTAAATGGAAGTGCATTTTTGGTTTTGGAGAAGATCAGGTGAGTTTAGGGTGGTTTGGGGGGAAAATTCATAGCTTTGGGTTTTTTTCTTCTTATCCAGTTCTTTTTTGGCGTGTTTTTGACGCGTTTTGGGGTCTCCGTTGGGTTTCGTTGGGTTTTCCGTGGTCATTATGGTGGAAAAGTTTAAATTGTTGGTTTTGGAGAACATCAGGTAGGTTTAGGGTGGTTTTGGGGTGGATCTATGGCTTTTGGTGTTTTCTTTCGTTTTTAGGGGTTAACCCGTTCTTGTTTGGGGTGTTTTTGACTTGTTTTGGGGTCTCCGTTGGGTTTCATTGTGTTTTCCGTGGTCATCATGGTGGAAAAGGGTAAATTGTGGGTTTTGGAGAACATCAGGTAGGTTTACGGTTGTTTTGGGGTGGATCTATGATTTTGAGGGATTTTCTTCCAATTTTGGGGGTGATCCCTTTCTTTTCTGGGGTGTTTTTGACGTGTTTTGGGGTCTCCTTTGGGTTTTCGTTTGGTTCATGTTGGTCATCATGGTGAAAAAGCGTAAATTGTGGCTTTTGGAGAACATCAGGTAGGTTTAGGGGGACTTTTGGTGTGGATCTATGGCTTTTGGGGTTTTCTTTCGTTTTTAGGGGTTATCCTGTTCTTTTTTGGGGTGTTTTTGACGTGTTTTGTGGTCTCCCTTGGGCTTCGTTGGGTTTTCCGTGGTCATCATGGTGGAAAAGGGTAAATTGTAGGTTTTAGAGAACATCGGGTAGTTTTAGGGTGGCTTTAGGGTGGATCTATGGTTTTGGGGGATTTCTTCTGTTTTTTAGGGTTTTCTTCTGTTTTAGGGGTGGTCCCGATCTTTTCTGGGGTGTTTCTAATGTGTTTTGGGTTCTCTGTTGCATTTTGTTTTGATTGTACTGTGGTTTTGAGGTGTTTTGGGTTCTTCATTGGTTTTCGTTGGGTTCTTGTTTGTCATTATGGTGAATGGGAGTGAAATGTCGATTTGGAGAAGATCAGGTGAGTTTAGGGTGGTTTTGCGGGGAAATTCATAGTTTTTGTTTTTGTTTTTGTTTTTGATCCAGTTCTTTGTTGGGGTGTTTTTGACGTGTTTTGGGGTCTCCTTTGGGTTTTTGTTTGGTTCATGTTGGTCATCATGGTGAAAAAGCGTAAATTGTGGCTTTTGGAGAACATCAGGTAGGTTTAGGGTGGTTTTGGGATTGGATCCGTGCTTTTTGGGGTTTTCTTTCGTTTTGGGGGGTGATCCTGTTCTTGTTTGGGTGTTTTTGACGTGTTTTGTGGTCTCCCTTGGGCTTCGTTGGGTTTTCCGTGGTCATCATGGTGGAAAATATTAAATTGTGGGTTTTGTAGAACATCAGGTGAGTTTAAGGTTTTTTGGGGGGTGAATCTATGGTTTTGGGGGATTTCTTCTGTTTTTTAGGGTTTTCTTCTGTTTTTGGGGTGGTCCCGATCTTTTCTGGGGTGTTTCTAATGTGTTTTGGGTTCTCCGTTGCGTTTTGTTTTGTTCTTGTTGGTCATTATGTTAAATAGGAGTGGATTGTGGGTTTTGGAGAAGATCAGGTAGGTTTATGGTTTTTTGGGGGTGAAATCATGGCATTTTTTTATTTTTTTTTTTAGGATCTGGGTTGATTTTGGGGTTGTTTTGAGGTGTTTTGGGGTTTCCCTTTCGTTTTGTTGAGTTCCTAATGGGTTTTATGGTGGTTGGGAGTGGACTTTGGGATTTGGAGAACATCAGGTAGGTTTAGGGTGGTTTGGGGATTTGATCCGTGCTTTTTGGGGTTTTCTTTCGTTTTGGGGGGTGATCCTGTTCTTGTTTAAGGTGTTTTTGACGTGTTTTTGGGTCTCCCTTGGGTTTCGTTAGGTTCTCGTCTGTCGTTAAGGTAAATGGAAGTGCATTTTTGGTTTTGGAGAAGATCAGGTGAGTTTAGGGTGGTTTGGGGGGAAAATTCATAGCTTTGGGTTTTTTTCTTCTTATCCAGTTCTTTTTTGGCGTGTTTTTGACGCGTTTTGGGGTCTCCGTTGGGTTTCGTTGGGTTTTCCGTGGTCATTATGGTGGAAAAGTTTAAATTGTTGGTTTTGGAGAACATCAGGTAGGTTTAGGGTGGTTTTGGGGTGGATCTATGGCTTTTGGTGTTTTCTTTCGTTTTTAGGGGTTAACCCGTTCTTGTTTGGGGTGTTTTTGACTTGTTTTGGGGTCTCCGTTGGGTTTCATTGTGTTTTCCGTGGTCATCATGGTGGAAAAGGGTAAATTGTGGGTTTTGGAGAACATCAGGTAGGTTTACGGCTGTTTTGGGGTGGATCTATGATTTTGAGGGATTTTCTTCCAATTTTGGGGGTGATCCCTTTCTTTTCTGGGGTGTTTTTGACGTGTTTTGGGGTCTCCTTTGGGTTTTCGTTTGGTTCATGTTGGTCATCATGGTGAAAAAGCGTAAATTGTGGCTTTTGGAGAACATCAGGTAGGTTTAGGGGGACTTTTGGTGTGGATCTATGGCTTTTGGGGTTTTCTTTCGTTTTTAGGGGTTATCCTGTTCTTTTTTGGGGTGTTTTTGACGTGTTTTGTGGTCTCCCTTGGGCTTCGTTGGGTTTTCCGTGGTCATCATGGTGGAAAAGGGTAAATTGTAGGTTTTAGAGAACATCGGGTAGTTTTAGGGTGGCTTTAGGGTGGCTCTATGGTTTTGGGGGATTTCTTCTGTTTTTTAGGGTTTTCTTCTGTTTTAGGGGTGGTCCCGATCTTTTCTGGGGTGTTTCTAATGTGTTTTGGGTTCTCTGTTGCATTTTGTTTTGATTGTACTGTGGTTTTGAGGTGTTTTGGGTTCTTCATTGGTTTTCGTTGGGTTCTTGTTTGTCATTATGGTGAATGGGAGTGAAATGTCGATTTGGAGAAGATCAGGTGAGTTTAGGGTGGTTTTGCGGGGAAATTCATAGTTTTTGTTTTTGTTTTTGTTTTTGATCCAGTTCTTTGTTGGGGTGTTTTTGACGTGTTTTGGGGTCTCCTTTGGGTTTTTGTTTGGTTCATGTTGGTCATCATGGTGAAAAAGCGTAAATTGTGGCTTTTGGAGAACATCAGGTAGGTTTAGGGTGGTTTGGGGATTGGATCCGTGCTTTTTGGGGTTTTCTTTCGTTTTGGGGGGTGATCCTGTTCTTGTTTAAGGTGTTTTTGACGTGTTTTTGGGTCTCCCTTGGGTTTCGTTAGGTTCTCGTCTGTCGTTAAGGTAAATGGAAGTGCATTTTTGGTTTTGGAGAAGATCAGGTGAGTTTAGGGTGGTTTGGGCGGAAAATTCATAGCTTTGGGTTTTTTTCTTCTTATCCAGTTCTTTTTTGGCGTGTTTTTGACGCGTTTTGGGGTCTCCGTTGGGTTTCGTTGGGTTTTCCGTGGTCATTATGGTGGAAAAGTTTAAATTGTTGGTTTTGGAGAACATCAGGTAGGTTTAGGGTGGTTTTGGGGTGGATCTATGGCTTTTGGTGTTTTCTTTCGTTTTTAGGGGTTATCCCGTTCTTGTTTGGGGTGTTTTTGACTTGTTTTGGGGTCTCCGTTGGGTTTCATTGTGTTTTCCGTGGTCATCATGGTGGAAAAGGGTAAATTGTGGGTTTTGGAGAACATCAGGTAGGTTTACGGCTGTTTTGGGGTGGATCTATGATTTTGAGGGATTTTCTTCCAATTTTGGGGGTGATCCCTTTCTTTTCTGGGGTGTTTTTGACGTGTTTTGGGGTCTCCTTTGGGTTTTCGTTTGGTTCATGTTGGTCATCATGGTGAAAAAGCGTAAATTGTTGCTTTTGGAGAACATCAGGTAGGTTTAGGGGGACTTTTGGTGTGGATCTATGGCTTTTGGGGTTTTCTTTCGTTTTTAGGGGTTATCCTGTTCTTTTTTGGGGTGTTTTTGACGTGTTTTGTGGTCTCCCTTGGGCTTCGTTGGGTTTTCCGTGGTCTTCATGGTGGAAAAGGGTAAATTGTAGGTTTTAGAGAACATCGGGTAGTTTTAGGGTGGCTTTGGGGTGGATCTATGGTTTTGGGGGATTTCTTCTGTTTTTTAGGGTTTTCTTCTGTTTTAGGGGTGGTCCCGATCTTTTCTGGGGTGTTTCTAATGTGTTTTGGGTTCTCTGTTGCATTTTGTTTTGATTGTACTGTGGTTTTGAGGTGTTTTGGGTTCTTCATTGGTTTTCGTTGGGTTCTTGTTTGTCATTATGGTGAATGGGAGTGAAATGTCGATTTGGAGAAGATCAGGTGAGTTTAGGGTGGTTTTGGGGGGAAACTCATGGTTTTTGTTTTATTTTTTTCTTCTGATCCAGTTGTTTTTTGGGGTGTTTTTGACGTGTTTTGAGGTCTGCATTGGGTTTCGTTGTGTTTTCCGTGGTCATTATGGTGGAAAAGTTTATATTGTTGGTTTTGGAGAACATCAGGTAGGTTTAGGGTGGTTTGGGGATTGGATCCGTGCTTTTTGGGGACTTTCTTTCAGTTTTGGGGGTGATGCTGTTCTTCTTTGGGGTGTTTTTGACGTGTTTTGGGGTCTCCGTTGGGTTTCGTTGGGTTTTCCGTGGTCATGGTGGTGGAAAAGTGAAAATTGTGGGTTTTGGAGAACATCAGGTAGGTTTATGGGGACTTTTGGGGTGTATTCCTGGTATTTGGGGTTTTCTTCTGTTTTTTGGGGGGTGATCGTTTTCTGTTTTGGGTTTTTTTTGATGTGTTTTGGGGTCTCTGTTGGGTTTCTTTGGTTTTCTGTGGTTATCATGATGGAAAAGTGTAAATTGTGGGTTTTGGAGAACATCAGGTATGTTAAGGGGGACTTTTGGGGTGGATTCATGGTATTTGGGGTTTTCTTCCAGTGTTGGGGTGATGCAGTTCTTCTTTGGGGTGTTTTTGACGTGTTTTGGGGTCTCTTTTAGGTTTCGTTGGGTTTTCCGTGGTCATCATGGTGGAAAAGTTTAAATTGTGGATTTTAGAGAACTTCAGTTAGTTTTAGGTGGACTTTCGGGGTGTATTCATGGTATTTGGGGTTTATTTCTGTTTTTTTGGGGTGATGCATTTTTTTGGGGGGGTGTTTTTGACGTGTTTTGGGGTCTCCGTTGTGTTTTAGTTGGGTTTTAGTTGGTTATCATGGTGGAAAATGGTAAATTGTGGGTTTTGGAGTATATCATGTAGGTTTAGGGTGTTTTGGGGTTGGATCTATGGCTTTTGGGTTTTCTTTCATTTTTTAAGTTTTATCCCGTTCTTGTTTGGGGTGTTTTTAACGTGTTTTGGGGTCTCCGTTGGTTTTGTTGGGTTTTCCGTGGTCGTTATGGTGGAAAAGTTTAAATTGTTGGTTTTGGAGAACATCAGGTAGGTTTAGGGTGGTTTTGGGGTGGATCTATGGTTTTGAGGGATTTTCTTCCAATTTTGGGGGTGATCCCGTTCTCGTTTGGGGTGTTTTTGACGTGTTTTGGGGTCTCCTTTGGGTTTTCGTTTGGTTCATGTTGGTCATCATGGTGAAAAAGCGTAAATTGTGGCTTTTGGAGAACATCAGGTAGGTTTAGGGTGGTTTTGGGATTGGATCCGTGCTTTTTGGGGTTTTCTTTCGTTTTTGGGGGTGATCCTGTTCTTGTTTGGGTGTTTTTGACGTGTTTTGTGGTCTCCCTTGGGCTTCGTTGCGTTTTTCGTGGTCATCATGGTGGAAAATATTAAATTGTGGGTTTTGTAGAACATCAGGTGAGTTTAAGGTTTTTTGGGGGTTGAATCTATGGTTTTGGGGGATTTCTTCTGTTTTTTTAGGGTTTTCTTCTGTTTTTGGGGTGGTCCCGATCTTTTCTGGGGTGTTTTAACCGTAACCCTAGCCCTAACCCTAACCCTAACAGAACCCTAATCATAACCCTAACCCTAACCTAACCCTAACATAAATCTATCCCTAACCCTAAGCCTAACCCTAACTCTAACCCTAACCTAACCCTATCCCTAACCATAACCTAACCCTAACCCTAATCCTAACCCTAACCCTAAAGCTAACCCTAACCCTAACCTAACCCTAACCCTAACCCTAACCCTAACCCTAACCCTGCCAGAACCCTAACCCTAACATAACACTAACCCTAACCCTAATCCTAACCCTAACCCTAAAGCTAACCCTAACCCTAACCTAACCCTAACCCTAACCCTAACCCTAACCCTGCCAGAACCCTAACCCTAACATAACACTAACCCTAACACTAAACCTAACCCTATCCCTAACACTAAACCTAACTCTAACTTTAACCCTAACCTAACCCTAAAATATAACCCTAACCCTAAACCTATCCCTAACCCTAACCAGAATACGAACTCTAACCCTAACCCTAACCCTAACCTAACCCTAACCCTAACCCTAACCCTAACCCTGAACATAACCCAACCCTAACCGTAACCCTAACCGTAACCCTAACTTTAACCCTAACCCCTAACCCTAACCCTAACCTAACCCTAACCCTAACCCTAACCCTAACCCTAACCTAACCCTAACCCTGAACATAACCCAACCCTAACCCTAACCGTAACTAAAACCGAACCCTAACCCTAACCGTAACTAAAACCGAACCCTAACCCTACCCCTAACCCTAACCCTAAAGGAACCATAAGCCTAAACCTAACGCAAACCCTAACAAAACCTTCACCCTAACGCTAAACCTAAACCTAACCCTAACCCCAAACCTAGCCCTAAGCCTAACCCTAACCCTAACCCTAACCCCAAACCTAGCCCTAAGCCTAACCCTAACCCTAACCTTAACCCTAACCCTAACCCTAAACCATTACGATAACCATAACCCTAACCCTAACCCTAACCCTAACCCAAAACCATTACGATAACCCTAACCCTAACCCTAACCCTAACCCTAACCTAACCATAACCCTGAACATAACCCAACCCTAACCCTAACCCTACCCGTAACCCTAACTTTAACCCTAACCTAACCCAAACCCTAAACCAAACCCTAAACCTAACCCTAACCCTAACCCTAACCTAACCCTAACCCTAACGCTAACCCTAACCGTAACCCTAGCCCTAACCCTAACCCTAACCCTAACCCTAACCCTAACCCTAACCCTAACCCTAACCCTAACCCTATCCTAACCCTAACCCTAACCGTAACCCTAGCCCTAACCCTAACCCTAACCCTAACAGAACCCTAATCATAACCCTATCCCGACCCTAACACTAACACTAACCCTTAAGATAACCCTAACCCTAACCCTAAAACCTAACCCTAACCCTGAACAAAACCTAACCCTAACCCTAACCCTAACTTTAACCCTAACCTAACCCTAACCCTAACCTAACCCTAACCCTAACCCTGCCAGAACCCTAACCCTAACCCTAACATAACACTAACCCTAACACTAAACCTAAACCTATCCCTAACCCTAACCCTAACCCTAACCCTAACCCTAACCCTAACCCTAACCCTAACCCTAACCCTAACCCTGAACATAACCCAACCCTAACCCTAACCGTAACCCTAACTTTAACCCTAACCTAACCCTAACCCTAACCCTAACCCTAACGCTAATAACCCTAACCCCTAACCCTAACCCTAACCCTAACCCCTAACCCTAACACTAACCCTAACCCTAATTGCAGATCTAACCCTAACCCTAACCCTAACCCTAACCCTAACCCTAATCCTAACCCTAACCCTCTAACCCTAACCCTAACGCTTACCCTAATCCTTACCCTACCCTTATCCTTACCATTACTCTATCCTTTACCCTAACTCTTAACCCTAACACTAACCCTTACCCTAACCCTTACCATAAACCTAACCCTTTCCCTAAACCTAAACCTTCTCCTCACCCTTAGCCTTACCCTAACACTTACCCTTGCCCTAACCCTTACCCGTACCCTAATGTGAACCCGAACCCTAACCCTAATACTCTTACCCTAACCCTTACCCTAACCCTAACCACAACCCCAACCCCTAACCCCTAACCCCTAACCCTTATCCTAACCCTCTAAACCTACCCCTAACCTATCCCTAACCCTAACCCTCTAAGCCTAACCCTAACCCTCTAAGCCTAACCCTAACCCTCTAAGCCTATCAATAACCCCCAACCCCAACCCTCACCCGAAACCCTAACTCTAGCCCCAGCCCTAGCCCCTAACCCTAGTTCCCGAGAACTACATCTCCCGGTATGCTCTGGGCATTCAACATGGCCTCCCGGAAGTCCCGAATCCGAAAACTACATTTCCCGGTATACTCTGGGTACGCAACATGGCCTCCCGGAAGTCTGGAGTACAAGAACTACATCTCCCGGCATGCTCTGGGCACACAACATGGCCTCCCAGTGCCGGAAAACTACACCTACCAGCATTCCCCGCACAGCCAGCATGGCCAATCACAGGCCGAGTGCTCCAGAACTGCATTTACCAGCACTCACTGGAACCCTCACCGCCCTTACAAAAAAAGCCTCAAGCCCTAACATCCAAAAAACCTCGAAACCCCTACAGACCTAACCCAAACTATTTACCACAGATGTAGCAGTTGTTGTGTTGTAGGTCTGTCTCACTGTTCCTCTAAGCATCCCCTCTTTGTCTTTTAGAGGTGTTGTAGCTGTTTGAAGAGGGTAGATTGAAGCATCTGCCTCGGGGGCTGGTAAGCGGCAGAGGTAAGGGAGCAGATGAGAGTAACTTACCTAGTTGTGCTGTGTCTTTGGATGCTGCATCGGCCTATGCGTTTCTTTTTCTTTCACAGGTGTCTCGCACAGGCTCAAAGGAGCAAACTGCACTCTGAAGAGCTGTGTAAGAAGAGGGGCTGGTCATGAGCTGGGTTGGAGCAGAACGACCAAGTAGCACAAGGTGACTATGAAAGGTGTCCGTCTTGCTTTGCAGGTGCCGTGGCAGGCTCTCCACAGAAGTGGATAAGGATATGAGATAAGGCCAGAGAGCGACAAGGAGCGGAACGTGCAGGGATGGTTTTGAAGTGCTGCGGTGGCTTACTCTTCTGTTCATCAGGTGCCACAGGCAAGGTGGGTTGTAACATCAGTCGTTATATTTGCATGAAAGCAGTTCACTTGAATGCCACAGTGCATCTGAGTAGGGTGTTCTAGCAGAACAAGCTTGTCTGGCACAGCGGTGCCTGATGGCAGTGTGTTTCCTCAGGTGAAGAGGTGCCTGAAGCCCCATCCTATCTAGCCTGCACACAATTATCTGAGAATGAAAGCTGCTTTCCAGTAATTCAAAAAGCCAAGTTACGTCTCAGCCTTGAGCATCTCGGGCTTTTGGGCCTGTCTGTAACATTTGGCACCAGCACTAATACTTTTTTTGGCATATGTTTAGCGTTTGGGGCCTGTGTCTGGGATTTGGGCCCTGTCTCGAACCACTGGAGCTTTGTCCTGGGTTTTGGAGCCTGCCTCTAGAGTTCAGGGCCTGTGATTAGGCTTTTGGGGTCTGTGTCTGGGGGCCGGTATCTGGGGGCAAGGGGGGAGCTGCTTGTAGACCCTAGGGGCCAGCATTGAGGGGGTTGGGAGCTGACTCTACACCTTTGGGGCCTGCTTCTGGGGGCGGGAGGGGGTTGAGACCTGCATCTGGGGGAGGGGTGGGAGCTCTTTGTATTCCTTTGGAGCCTGTGTCGGGGGGGTGTGGGAGGGAAGGGAGGGTTGGTTGGGTGCTGCTTGTACACTGTTGGAGCCTGGGTAGAGGGAGGAGGTTTGGAGCTGCTTCTACACCTTTGGGCCTGGCATCGGAGGTAGGGGGTTGGGTGCTGGTTGTAGGGGCCTGTGTTTGGGGGGGGGGCTTGGGACCTGCGTCTGGGGGAGGGGTGGGAGCTGCTTGTACACCTTTGGGGCCTGCATCTGTGGGGGGTCAGGGCCTGTGTCTAGCGGGCTGGGAACTGCTTGTACAATGTAGGAATCTGTTTCTGCAGGGTGGCTGGGAGCTGTTTGTACAACTTTGGGGCCAGCATCTGGGGGTGGCTGGGAGCTGCCTGTACACTGTAGAGGCCTGTGTTTAGGGGGGCTTGGAGGCCTCCCTCGGGGGGGGGGGAAGGTTGGGAGCTGCTTGTATAGGGCCTGCCTGGCAGGGGTTGGGAGCTGCTTGTAGAATTTGGGGCCCTGTGTCTGGGGGGGGGGGTTGGGGCCTGTGTCTCAGGGGTGTTGGGAACTGGTTGTACACCTTTGGGTCCTGTCTCTGGGGGGGAGCTACTTGTACACTTTTGGGGTCTGTATTTGAGGGGGGTTGGGAGCTGCTTGTGCACTTTTGGACCTATGTTTAGGGGGGTTGGGAGGCTGCTCATGCATTCTAGGTTCCTCCCTTTTGAGAAGGGTTGGGGCCTGCATCTGTGGGTGGTTGGGAGCTGCTTGTACACTATAGGGGCCATGGTCTTGGAGGGGGGTCTGGGCTGTTTATACACCTTTGTGGCCTGTGTTTGGGGGGGGGGGTGGGCCTGTGCCTGGGGGAGTTGGGAGGTGCTTGTTCACTCTAGGAGCCTCCATTTGGGGGTCTTTGGGGCCTCCCTTTGAGGGGGAGGGAGTTGGGAGTTGGTTGTACACCTCCGCATCCCATGTCTTGGGGGGGGGGGGGGGGGGAGTGGGACCGGTCTCTGAAGGGGCGGGTTGTGAGCTGCTTGTACACCTGTGGCGGGGGGAGGGTAGGGGGGGTGGCGGGGGGCGGGCCCGGGTCTTGGGCCAGTGTCTGGGTGGAGTCCAGTTCTTGGGAGGGGGTGGTGGGGTAGGAGCTGCTTGTGGGCAGTTGGGATCTGCATCTGGGTGTGGTTGGTGCCTGCTTCTGTTGGCAGTTTGGGGCCTGCTTGTAGACTTGTGCAGCCTGGGTTTGGGGGCTTTTCTGTAACGTTTGGGGTCTGCATTTTTGCTTTGGGATGCATCTTGAGCTTTTGAGGCCTAGCAGTAGCATTTGGGGCCTGCATCTGGGGCTTTTCTGTAGCATTTTGGTTGCGTATTTGTGATTTGGGGCCTGTATCGTGGGTTTTGCCTTTTTTGTAGTTTCCATCTTTGTGTGTGTGTGTTTCGTTGTTGGTTGTCTGGGGTTAGGGGCAGTTTGGGGTTTGGATTAAGGTCAGTGTCATTAGCGTTAGGGGGTTGATAATAAGGGTTAGGGTTGTGGTTAGAGTTGTTAGGTTTAAGGGGAATAAGGACTTCAGGGTAAGGGGATCAAGGTTGTGGGAATAAAAATGTTGTTTTTGCGCAGTTACATCCTGTAGAGGGAAGGAAGGTGGTATTGAGATACGCTTGCAGTGATAAGACAGCTTAACAGTGTGAAATGAGTTCATCTGATTCGTGTCAATATGGAACAATGCTAGGGCCGCATGATATGATGAAAAGTCTGAGAAAACCAGAGTGGTTAATGTATATAGTTCTTGTATCTTGCAAAGGAATGGTCCAGCAATTCGGGTCAATAGGGGATAAGAGAACAAAGGGGTTTCAGAATAACTGCTAACTATTACAACTGTTGCATGGGACACTATGCAAGTGTCTGCCATCCAGCCAAGATGGACAAAGGAGAAGGACAAGAGAAAAGCCTGGGAGGAAGACTACAAGCCTTCAGTACGAGCGGCCCCCAGAGGGACCACCGGAGACTGATAACGCATGCACCAGTGGGAGGGTTTGGATTCTGGGAACTAATTAGAATAACCCTGCCTTTTGTAGAAGTAGTAATGAATATGTATTAGCCTAGCAGCATAAAAACCAGCCGCCTGATGTAACTTGTGTGCGTCTTGGTGGAGCAGAGACTCCTGGCGCACCCAGCGCTGCTTGCTTACCTCTATTCAATTAATAAATTGTAAATTTCAATTGCAATCCTATTTGGGACCCAGTCATTTATTACAAGTGGGCACTCGTCCGGGAGGGCTTTGGTTCCTGATTTCTGGTTTGATCTAGGAGAGGCACCCCCACCATTTGGTGGCTGCTCTTTGAGTCAGGTCGGAACTAATGGCATCTTGAACCTGAATAAAGGTAAGCAAAGTTTCTGATTCTTTTTTTCAGCTCCCTTGCCAGCTGCAGCACTATATTTTGCCCGTAACTGTGTGTGTGAAGATCCGAACGAAGATGACGGAGTCGTAAGCATTTAAAGCGTATACCGTTCGGTTGGGTGGGGTTCGGTTGCCTGTGTGTGTAAGAGTGTGACTGAGATGGAACTTAGTTCCGAAGCGATTGTGGAGGTCTTCTAACCGCGGTTCCAATCTCCCGCGAGGGACTTGGCCGGCGAAGGACCGAAGGGATTCCTATAGGATTTGTGGGTGTGTGATAGGTCCTCGACCCCCTGCAAGACACTCTTACTAAGGTAACCAAGGGCTGTGGGAATTGCCATAGTAAAATTCCTAGATGGGTCAGACAAAATCGAAGACCAGAGACCGGAAGAAAGGGAGCAAATTACCAGTCATACCACCAGAAAGTCCATTAGGAATAACGATTAGAAATTGGAATGATAGGGACCCCAGAAAAGGAAAAAGTAAATTAAAAATGGTCCAGTATTGTGTGACAGAATGGCCAAAGGAGCCTTTAAGACTACATGTCTTTTGGCCTGTTTTTGGAACCTTCGAAGACTGGATTTGCCAGGCCTTAAATATCCATGTTAATTCAAAGGAACCTTTTAGCCAGGAAGAAAGTGATTATGCAGGATTATGGATCAGGAGGACTTCACGTCCTTTTCCAGCCTCAATATTTACACTAAAAGCAGGTAAGAAATATGAAGAACAAGAAGAACATGACAAAGAAAAAGAAGATAAACGTGAGCCGTTGGATAAGCTACCACCTCCATATCCTAACAATCCACTCCCGGCGGCTCCCCCTCCGGTGGCTGTGGTATCGCCACCAGTACCACCGTTGCCCCAGCTTCCACCACCAACAGCACCAGAATTAGACCGACCTCCGGCCGCATGCAGGAGAAGTAGGATGGACGTATCTGAGAGGGCTTCTCTATATCCCTTAAGGGAGGTAACTGGTGTATAACTGGTGCGCGTCTTGGTGGAACAGAGACTCCCGGCGTACCCAGCACTGTTTGCTTACCTCTATTCATTCAGTGAATTGTAAACTTTGATTGTAATCCTATTTGGGACTTTTATTTATTATAACAGACAACCTTGTAAAACGCAGACAACCAGAATCCTTACAGCAATTAGGTGGAAATCACGGCGTAAGAAACATTACCACCTCAAAGAGTAAAAACCTCAAAAGAAATGTGACTTGTAACAGGCCAGCAGCTGTGTATTTTCTGTGAAGCACCAGCTAGATTATGAACCTTGAATAGCACAGTTAAAGGGGAAACAGGGGAGGGTCCCGGTCCTCGGCAGAAAAAAAAAGTGTATAAACTGTGTATGGAATTAGTAGGCACCCTCCTGCTTGTGGGACACCCGCCATTGTAATCTCGAATAATAATGCTACTGTACTGAGATCCTCGACTCAGCCTATGCTATTTGCTACAGATTGATTCAGGGTTTTAAGGTTTCAGGGATTGGGCACTAGGGTTGGGTTTCAGGGTAAGGGGTTTCAGGGTTTATGT
>NW_028137045.1:0-20000 GCF_965140915.1 Aythya marila | reverse complement strand
CCCAACGAAACCCAACAGAGACCCCAAAACACGTCAAAAACACCCCAAACAAGAACAGAATCACCCCCAAAACAGGAAGAAAATTCCCCCCCCAAAAATTTACAATTTTCACCATGATGACCAACATGAACCAAACGAAAACCCAAAACGAGACACCAAAACACGTCAAAAACACCCCAAAAAAGAAAGGGATCACCCATAAACTGGAAGAAAATCCCCAAAAAGCACAGATCCAATCCCAAAACCAGCCTAAACCTACCTGATGTTCTCCAAAACCCACAAATTTACCCTTTTCCACCATGATGACCACGGAAAACCCAATGAAACCCAACGGAGAACCCAAAACACCTCAAAAACACCCCAAAAGCAAACCGGATCAGAAGAAAATACGTGATTTAACCCCAAGAAAACCCTTAAACCTACCTGATCTTCTCCAAATCCCAAAATCCACTCCCACCCACCATAAAACCCATTAGGAACTCAACAAAACGCAACGGAAACCCCAAAACACGTCAAAAACACCCCAAAAAAGAACTGGATCAGAAGAAAAAAAAAAACAAAACTATGCATTTCCCTCCCAAATCACCCTAAACTCACCTGATCTTCTTCAAAACCCACAATCCACTCCCATTTAGCTTAACGACCAACGAGAACCCAACAAAACCCAACGGAGACCCCAAAAACATCAAAAACACCCGAAAAAAGAACTGGTTCAACCCCAACAACGAAAGAAAACCCCAAAACCCATAGATCCACACCAAAAATCCCCCTAAACCAACCTGAAGTTCTCCAAAACCCACAATTTACACTTTTCCACATTGATGACCATGGAAAACCCAACGAAACCCAACGGAGACCACAAAACACGTCAAAAAAAAAAAAAAAAAAAAAAAAAAAAGAAAGGGATTACCCCCAAAATTGGAAGAAAATCCTTCAAAATCATAGATCCACCCCAAAACCACCCTAAACCTACCTGATGATCTCCAAAACCCACAATTTACAATTTTCCAACATGATGACCATGGAAAACCCAACGAAAGCCAACGGAGACCCCAAAAGAAGTCAAAAACACCCAAAACCAGAACGGGATAAACCCTAAAAATGAAAGAAAACCCCAAAAGCCATAGATCCACACCAAAAGTCCCCCTAAACCTACCTGATGTTCTCCAAAACCCACAATTTACAATTTTTCACCAGGATGACCAACATGAACCAAACGAAAACCCAAAACGAGACACCAAAACACGTCAAAAACACCCCAAAAATAAAGGGATCACCCATAAACTGGAAGAAAATCCCCAAAAAGCACGGATCCAATCCCAAAACCACCCTAAACCTACCTGATGTTCTCCAAAACCCACAATTTACCATTTTCCACCACAATGACCAACGAGTACACAACAAAACCCAACGGAGACCCCCAAACACCTCAAAAATTTCCCAAAAAAGAACGGGACCACCCCAAGAAACAGAAGAAAACACCAAAAAACATGACTCTGCCCCAAAAGTCCCCCTAAACCTACCTGATGTTCTCCAAAAGCCACAATTTACACTTTTTCACCATGATGACCAACAAGAACCCAACTAAAACCCAACGGAGACCCCAAAACACGTCATAAACACCCCAAAAAAGAACAGGATCACCAAAAAAAAAAAACAGAAGAAAAGCCCAAATACCATGAATCCACCCCAAAATTCCCCTAAACCTACCTGAAGTTCTCCAAAACCCACAATTTACACTTTTCCACCACCATGACCACGGAAAACCCAAGGAATACCAACGGAGACCCCAAAACACGTCAAAAACACCCCAAAAAAGAACGGGATCACCCCCAAAAATGAAACAAAATCGCCCAAAACCATAGATCCAATCCCAAAACCAACCTAAACCTACCTGATGTTCTCCAAAACCAACAATTTACCCTTTTCCACCATGATGACCACGGAAAACGCAACGAAACCCAATGGAGACCCCAAAACACGTCAGAAACACCCCAAAAATGAATTCAATCACCCCAAAACTGGAACAAAATCCCCCAAAACCATAGATCCACCCCAAAAAATACCCTAAATCTACCTGATGTTCTTTAAAACCCACAATTTACACTTTTCCACCATGATGACCACGGAAAACCCAACGAAACCCAACGGAGAACCCAAAACACATCAAAAACACCCCAAAAAAGAACGGGACCACCCCAAAAACAGAAGAAAACGCTAAAAAAAAAAAAAAACAGAAGAATTCCCCCAAAACCATAGATACACCACCCAAAAAAACTTAAAAACACCTGATATTCTCCAAAACCCACAATTTACACTTTTCCAACATGATGACCAACAAGAACCCAACAAAACCCAACGGAGACCCAAAAACACATCAAAAACACCCCAAAAAAGAATGGGATCACCCAAAAAAAAACAGAAAAAAAAAAACAAATACCATGAATCCACCCCAAAAGTCCCCCTAAACCTACCTGATGTTCTCCAAAACCCACAATTTACACTTTTCCACCACGATGACCAACAAGAACCCAACAAAACCTAACGGAGAACCCAAAACACGTCAAAAACACGCCAAAAAACAACTGGATCACTAGAAAAAAAACAGAAGAAAACCCTAAAAACCTTGAATCTGCCCCAAAAGTCCTCATAAACCTAGCTGATGTTCTCCAAAACCCACAATTTACACTTTTCCACCATGATGACCACGGAAAACCCAACGAAACCCAATGGTTTTAAGAAAATTAAGCAAAAGAATTTTCATAGTGTCTAGGCAAGCATTATGAAGCTCCTTACTTCAGCAGGGAGCTTTCGCAACTCCCGCTCCTCAAACAGAACTCCTTGTTTTTATAATACAAAAGACAATGAACAAACATTTATGGTGTATTACCCTAAGTTTTTGGGTTAGGGTTTTTTGCGTCTTAATGTTTTGGGGTTAGGGTTTGGAGCGCCCTAAGTTTTCGGGCTAGGGCTTTGAGCATTCCTAACGTTTTGGGTTGGGTTTGGGTTTTGAGCATCCTAAGATTTTGGGTTGGGGGTTTTAGGCATAGGTCTTCAGGGGTTTAGTGTGGTAAATAGTTTGGGTTAGGTCTGTAGGGGTTTCGAGGTTTTTTGGATGTTAGGGCTTGAGGCTTTTTTTGTAAGGGCGGTGAGGGTTCCAGTGAGTGCTGGTAAATGCAGTTCTGGAGCACTCGGCCTGTGATTGGCCATGCTGGCTGTGCGGGGAATGCTGGTAGGTGTAGTTTTCCGGCACTGGGAGGCCATGTTGTGTGCCCAGAGCATGCCGGGAGATGTAGTTGTCGGGACTCCGGACTTCCGGGAGGCCATGTTGCGTACCCAGAGTATGCCGGGAAATGTAGTTTTCGGATTCGGGACTTCCGGGAGGCCATGTTGAATGCCCAGAGCATACCGGGAGATGTAGTTCTCGGGAACTAGGGTTAGGGGCTAGGGCTGGGGCTAGAGTTAGGGTTTCGGGTGAGGGTTGGGGTTGGGGGTTATTGTTAGGGTTAGTGGTTTAGGGTTAGGCTTAGAAGGGCCTAGGTTAGGGATAGGTTAGGGGTAGGTTTAGAGGGTTAGGGTAAGGGTTAGGGGTTAGGGGTTGGGACTGTGGTTAGGCTTAGGGTAAGGGTTAGGGTGAGGGTATTAGGGTTAGGGTTTGGGTTCAGATTAGGGTAAGGGTTAGGGCAAAGGTAAGTGTTAGGGTAAGGCTTAGGGTGAGGATAAGGTTTAGGGAAAGGGTTAGGTTTAGGGTAAGGGTTGGGGTAAGGGTTAGGGTAAGGGTAAGGATTAGGGTTAGGTTTAGGGTAAGAATAAGGGTAAGCTAATGGTTAGGATAAGGGTAAGGGTTAGGGTAAAGGTTTTCATTTGTTAAAGCTGAAACGCAGTATGCAATCTGGGACGTCACAGCCAGAGCTGCCTATGGCAAGGTGAGAGAGGAAAAGATGGAGCAGATGTTCTACTCCTAGTTTTTTCTTTATACGTAAATAAAAGTTTGAGCTAATTCCAGTTGGAAGAGTTCCAATTACTTGCTTGGTCATAATGTCTTTTAATATTGAAAGCTGCAGCAAAAGCATGGGGATTTTTGCTTCTAGAAACACCCTAGTTCTCTTGTCTGCACTATGCATGCTTTTGAGCTAAAACTGATTAAAAAATAAAAAGAAAAATCACACACACACAAAAAAAAAAAAAAAAAAAAAAAACACCACAGCTGCTGCTGCTGCTCTCTTCCTACTTCCTTGTGCTTTGCCCCTACCCTTCCCAGGTGATTGGATTTGGGTGCTAGTCGGGGCCAAATGGTATGTGAGTCCCAGGCATCCCCTCAGAGAGCTCATTCTGCTTGGGCTGCTCTTTGGGGTGTTTGTTTTTCCTTCGGTCAGTTGCAGGCTTCTTCAGGTGGATGAGAGTTTATGGACTGATGCGTTTCCAAGTAGCGAGGGGTACGCACATCTTTTTGAGGTAACAGTTGGTAGGATCTGTTAGAATAAACTAATGTAGTATTGATGCCTTTATTGCATGCAGTTCTTTTTCAGGTGAGTAACTGTTGCGAGTAACTGAAGTCAATGTTACTTGGTGTGTTTGCTATGCAGTGCCTGTGCGGACTATTGCACGAGACACAGCTTTCTGACATCTGGCCCAGCAACTACTAAATAAGGGGAGGGGAGAAGCTGAAGAACGACCAAAGGACAAAGCCTGGGAGGAAGACTACGAGCCTTCAGTACGAGCAGCCCCCAGAGGGACCACCGGAGACTGATAACGCCTGCACCAGTGGGAGGGTTTGGATTCTGGGAACTAATTAGAATAACCCTGCCTTTTGTAGAAGTAGTAATGAATATGTATTAGCCTAGCAGCATAAAAACCAGCCGCCTGATGTAACTTGTGTGCGTCTTGGTGGAGCAGAGACTCCTGGCGCACCCAGCGCTGCTTGCTTACCTCTATTCCTTTAATAAATCATAAACATTAATTGTAAGCCTATTTGGGACTCGGTCATTTATTACAAGTGGGCCCTCCCGATGGGTGGAAGCTGTCGGGATAGCTCGGGATGCTGAGGCGTGGTGCTGCAAGGAGGTTGTTGGTCGGTGGCGCCCTGGGGCAGGCCGAATTGGGAGGGGGCGAGGCGGCGGGTGGTCGGTGGCTTCTGTGGAAAAGGCGCTTGTATGGGGGGGCTGCGCATTCAGAGGAACCTTGACAGGCTGCAGATAGGGGCAGGCAGGAACCTTTTGAAGTTCAGGAGAGGGAAATGCCAAGCCCTACCCCTAGGGAGAAACACCTCTGTTTACCAGCACTGGCTAGCTCGATACTGAATAAGCATTTCTGCATGGAAGGGGTGCTTTGCTATTAGAACAGGCTGCCCGGGGAAGTGGTAAGAGACCCGATCCTTAAAAGTATTGAAGAGACATGTGGACATAGCCCGGGAGTCCGGCCTCCGGCAGGGCGGGAGCTGGCTCTTCCGAGCCCCTGTGCTCCGGTCTTGTGCGACGCGTTTGCAAGCAGCACCGGGTGCCGGGTCCGACATCGGACGGTTCGGGGACGGCGATTCCGGGGCCGTCGGCTAGCGGGGGCCGGCTATGTCGTGTCCCGGGGATCCGACTTCAGGGGGCGTGGGGGCCGGCCGTGCAGTGAAGCGGGGGGCTGGCGTCCGCCGGCTTCCCAGAGAGCGGGCTTTCGGTCCCGTGCGGTTCGGTGGCCGGCCGTCCCGAAACGCTGGGCACCGGTCTTGTGCTAGACTCAGCGGGGTCCGGGGCCGAACTCGGCTTCTCGGGGCCGGCGGTCGCGGTGTCCAGGTGTCCCGCCTCGGGCGGCGCGGGGCCGGCTGTCCCTAGCAGCTGGGCTCCCAAGAGCTTCTGGGCTCCCAAGCGTCGCCCAAGACCGGATCCCAGAGAATCGGGACGGCCGGCCACACCGCTGCGACTAGCACAAGCGTCTCCCGACAACGGAGCCCAGGAGCTTGCGAGGGTCAGATTCCGCGCCCCGGGATAGAGAAACGGGGAGCGCGGGTCGGCCGGCCGCAGCTTCGCACGGGACCGAACCCCCTGTCTCCGGCACGGCCAGACCCCGAGCCGGCAGACAGCAGCCTCCCGCTTCACGGCACGGTCGACCCCCAACCCGCCCGAGTTCTGATCGCCGGGACACGGGACAGCCGGCCGCGCCGCCCGAGGCCGGACACCTGGAGCCCGGGACCGCCGTCCCTGACAAAGCCAAAGTCGGACCCGGACCCCGCTGCGGCTAGCACACGCGTCGCCCAGGACCGCAGCCTAGGACCTCGGGACGGTCGCATCCCGCGCCTCCGGCAGGAGCTACCCGGGAGGGCAGGACGGCCTGCCGCAGCTCCGCAAGAGACCGAACCTGCTGGATTCCGGGACGGCCAGAGCCCGAGCCGGTGGGCAGCAGCCTCCCGCTTCACGGCTCGGCAGGCACCTACGTCGCCCGACCCACGGGACAGCCGGCACCCGCGCCGCCGGAGGCCGGACACACGGGCCTCGGGATCGCCGTCCCCGAACCGCACGAAGTCACACACGGTCTCCGGTGCGTCCAGCACACGCATCGCAAAGACCGGAGCCCAGATTATAGGATCAGCCAGCCCCGCGCCGCCCGAGGTCTGACCGGGAACCCGGTGCGCTTGGCACATGCGTCGCCAAAGACCGGAGCCCTGGGAAGCGTGATGGCCGGACCCCACGCAGCCCGAGTTCGGACCCACGGGACATGGGACAGCCGGCACCCGTGCCGACGGAGGCCGGTCACGCGGGCCCCGGGACCACCGTCCCCGAGCCTCCCGAGGTCGGACCCGGACCCCGTGTGTTGGGGCTGTCTGAGCTGGAGTCACCTTTTCCCTGCAGCAGCCCGCACAGTGCTGTACTCTGCACTCGTAGCTGGAACAGCACTGATATCACTCCAGTGTTGTGTCTATTGCTGCATAGCGCTGGCACAGCATCAGGACTCCTTCCAAGCCCCCAAGAGCCAGCAGGCTAGGGGTGGGCAAGTTATGGGGAGGGGACGTTGTCGGGCCAGCTGACCTAAACCAACCAAAGCACGGCTTTCAGCCCCCCTGTTGTTAACTAACCAAGTGGCCTCTGGTAGGTTTACATCCTAATGTTTCCATGTTGCAGCACCCAACGCTCGCAGCACAGTTTTTAACAGTCCATTGTACCTCTCAATCTTCCCAGAGGCTTGTGGGATCCCAGCTGCTTGGCTTCGTTGCCTTCTAGCTGTTGGATATTGGCCCCACTATCCCAGCGTCGAAGCAGCCAAGTGAGGATGTGCTCACCTGGACGGCGACTGAAGGCTTTTCGTATTTCTCGCAGCTCACTCAAGGATAGAGACCGAGTAGTTTCTGATTCATCTATGATTTCAGTCTCTTCTTCGCGATGTTGCCGTGATAACGCTGCTTTAGAGCCGCTTGCCTTTTCCTCTTCTCCCTCATCCATAGGAGGCGCTCCTTCCCTTACTAAACGACCTGATCTCCGTTTCCACTGTTGTCTTTACTACGGGGGCGACTGATACCAAAGATGGTCGGTCCTCTGGGGTGGTCACAGTGTGTGCTGTCTCATCATCAAATTCAAGAACCTCCCTATCCCCTTGAGGGTGCTGGGCAATGTTAATTGACATCTGATAGGCGTAAGCCAGACCCCAGCAGAGTGCAGCCAGCTAGTGGAGTTCTCTAGTATTGCCAGGGTCAGGGCATACATCTTTCAAACATTCTACCAACTTTCTTGGATTTTGTACTTGTTCAGGGGTGAAATTTAGAACCATTGGAGGAGAAAACCGTGATAGGTACCTGCCCAAATCCCCCCACACACCTTGCCACCCACAACTTTGTCTGGGGACAGGTCCTTGGATAATATTCTTAATAAACTGCTTTGCCTTGGGGAAGAAGACAAACACTACACCTAGTATATGAGGATAATATCTCACCAGGGGTATCCAAGATACTGAAAGGCTGCTGTAATTAGCCCACAGGGAGAAAAGTAGAAGGCACCACACCCGATATTATTCACTGATTGACTGCTGGGGGCAAAAAAGAAAGCACTGTAATTCTTAATATTTTCAATAAGATAATCTCCAGGAGACCAGGAGGATAACAATGCCGGGCTTGAATACCAAACCAAACTGAAGGCCAGTATGTTACAGCACAACATGATAAAAAAACAAGCACAGACTTCAACGTTTTCTCCGACCGGATGTAAAGGAAAAAAGAAAACAGAGAGTGGGCTACATACAACATATCCACACAGAAAAGTATTACCAGAAAACCGAGCATTATGACAACCAATATGTTAGTTGTAAATACGTCAATCAATACTATTGTTATCTCAACCCTCGAGCGCCACAACCCTTTTGGAGCCCAACCCTCGTTGGGCGCCAAATAGGACTGTGGTGGTTTTACTCAGGTGGGCAGCCGAGCTCCACCACAACCGCTCTCTCACTCCCCCTCTCCACAAAGAGGAAGGAGGAGAAAATACAACACAGAGAACTCGAGGTTTGAAATAAGAAAGGTATAATTAAAGGGAAAGGGAATGGGGAGAAAAAGAAACAAAAGAAACAATAAGTCTGCATGGAAGCACCGAGAGAGAAAAAAATTATTCTCTACTTCCCATCAGCGAGCGGTGTTCGGCCACGTCCTGGGAAGCAGGGCCTCAAACGCGTAGTGGATGTTCAGGAGGAACAGCCCCCTACCCCACGAGAGCCCCCCCTTTTATTGCTGAGTGTGACATCGGGTGTTACAGAATATCCATTTGGTTCGTTTAGGTCAGCTGGCCCGACAACGTCCCCTCCCCATAACTTGCCCACCCCTAGCCTGCTGGCTCTTGGGGGCTTGGAAGGAGTCCTGATGCTGTGCCAGCACTATGCAGCAATAGACACAACACTGGAGTGATATCAGTGTTGTTCCAGCTACGAGTGCAGAGTACAGCACTGTGCGGGCTGCTGCAGGGAAAAGGTGACTCCAGCTCAGACAGCCCCAACACACGGGGTCCGGGTCCGACCTCGGGAGGCTCGGGGACGGTGGTCCCGGGGCCCGCGTGACCGGCCTCCGTCGGCACGGGTGCCGGCTGTCCCATGTCCCGTGGGTCCGAACTCGGGCTGCGTGGGGTCCGGCCATCACGCTTCCCAGGGCTCCGGTCTTTGGCGACGCATGTGCCAAGCGCACCGGGTTCCCGGTCAGACCTCGGGCGGCGCGGGGCTGGCTGATCCTATAATCTGGGCTCCGGTCTTTGCGATGCGTGTGCTGGACGCACCGGAGACCGTGTGCGACTTCGTGCGGTTCGGGGACGGCGATCCCGAGGCCCGTGTGTCCGGCCTCCGGCGGCGCGGGTGCCGGCTGTCCCGTGGGTCGGGCGACGTAGGTGCCTGCCGAGCCGTGAAGCGGGAGGCTGCTGCCCACCGGCTCGGGCTCTGGCCGTCCCGGAATCCAGCAGGTTCGGTCTCTTGCGGAGCTGCGGCAGGCCGTCCTGCCCTCCCGGGTAGCTCTTGCCGGAGGCGCGGGATGCGACCGTCCCGAGGTCCTAGGCTGCGGTCCTGGGCGACGCGTGTGCTAGCCGCAGCGGGGTCCGGGTCCGACTTTGGCTTTGTCAGGGACGGCGGTCCCGGGCTCCAGGTGTCCGGCCTCGGGCGGCGCGGCCGGCTGTCCCGTGTCCCGGCGATCAGAACTCGGGCGGGTTGGGGGTCGACCGTGCCGTGAAGCGGGAGGCTGCTGTCTGCCGGCTCGGGGTCTGGCCGTGCCGGAGACAGGGGGTTCGGTCCCGTGCGAAGCTGCGGCCGGCCGACCCGCGCTCCCCGTTTCTCTATCCCGGGGCGCGGAATCTGACCCTCGCAAGCTCCTGGGCTCCGTTGTCGGGAGACGCTTGTGCTAGTCGCAGCGGTGTGGCCGGCCGTCCCGATTCTCTGGGATCCGGTCTTGGGCGACGCTTGGGAGCCCAGAAGCTCTTGGGAGCCCAGCTGCTAGGGACAGCCGGCCCCGCGCCGCCCGAGACGGGACACCTGGACACCGCGACCGCCGGCCCCGAGAAGCCGAGTTCGGCCCCGGACCCCGCTGAGTCTAGCACAAGACCGGTGCCCAGGGTTTCGGGACGGCCGGCCACCGAACCGCACGGGACCGAAAGCCCGCTCTCTGGGAAGCCGGCGGACGCCAGCCCCCCGCTTCACTGCACGGCCGGCCCCCACGCCCCCTGAAGTCGGATCCCCGGGACACGACATAGCCGGCCCCCGCTAGCCGACGGCCCCGGAATCGCCGTCCCCGAACCGTCCGATGTCGGACCCGGCACCCGGTGCTGCTTGCAAACGCGTCGCACAAGACCGGAGCACAGGGGCTCGGAAGAGCCAGCTCCCGCCCTGCCGGAGGCCGGACTCCCGGGCTATGTCCACATGTCTCTTCAATACTTTTAAGGATCGGGTCTCTTACCACTTCCCCGGGCAGCCTGTTCTAATAGCAAAGCACCCCTTCCATGCAGAAATGCTTATTCAGTATCGAGCTAGCCAGTGCTGGTAAACAGAGGTGTTTCTCCCTAGGGGTAGGGCTTGGCATTTCCCTCTCCTGAACTTCAAAAGGTTCCTGCCTGCCCCTATCTGCAGCCTGTCAAGGTTCCTCTGAATGCGCAGCCCCCCCATACAAGCGCCTTTTCCACAGAAGCCACCGACCACCCGCCGCCTCGCCCCCTCCCAATTCGGCCTGCCCCAGGGCGCCACCGACCAACAACCTCCTTGCAGCACCACGCCTCAGCATCCCGAGCTATCCCGACAGCTTCCACCCATCGGGAGGGCCCACTTGTAATAAATGACCGAGTCCCAAATAGGCTTACAATTAATGTTTATGATTTATTAAAGGAATAGAGGTAAGCAAGCAGCGCTGGGTGCGCCAGGAGTCTCTGCTCCACCAAGACGCACACAAGTTACATCAGGCGGCTGGTTTTTATGCTGCTAGGCTAATACATATTCATTACTACTTCTACAAAAGGCAGGGTTATTCTAATTAGTTCCCAGAATCCAAACCCTCCCACTGGTGCAGGCGTTATCAGTCTCCGGTGGTCCCTCTGGGGGCTGCTCGTACTGAAGGCTCGTAGTCTTCCTCCCAGGCTTTGTCCTTTGGTCGTTCTTCAGCTTCTCCCCTCCCCTTATTTAGTAGTTGCTGGCCAGATGTCAGAAAGCTGTGTCTCGTGCAATAGTCCGCACAGGCACTGCATAGCAAACACACCAAGTAACATTGACTTCAGTTACTCGCAACAGTTACTCACCTGAAAAAGAACTGCATGCAATAAAGGCATCAATACTACATTAGTTTATTCTAACAGATCCTACCAACTGTTACCTCAAAAAGATGTGCGTACCCCTCGCTACTTGGAAACGCATCAGTCCATAAACTCTCATCCACCTGAAGAAGCCTGCAACTGACCGAAGGAAAAACAAACACCCCAAAGAGCAGCCCAAGCAGAATGAGCTCTCTGAGGGGATGCCTGGGACTCACATACCATTTGGCCCCGACTAGCACCCAAATCCAATCACCTGGGAAGGGTAGGGGCAAAGCACAAGGAAGTAGGAAGAGAGCAGCAGCAGCAGCTGTGGTGTTTTTTTTTTTTTTTTTTTTTTTGTGTGTGTGTGATTTTTCTTTTCATTTTTTAATCAGTTTTAGCTCAAAAGCATGCATAGTGCAGACAAGAGAACTAGGGTGTTTCTAGAAGCAAAAATCCCCATGCTTTTGCTGCAGCTTTCAATATTAAAAGACATTATGACCAAGCAAGTAATTGGAACTCTTCCAACTGGAATTAGCTCAAACTTTTATTTACGTATAAAGAAAAAACTAGGAGTAGAACATCTGCTCCATCTTTTCCTCTCTCACCTTGCCATAGGCAGCTCTGGCTGTGACGTCCCAGATTGCATACTGCGTTTCAGCTTTAACAAATGAAAACATTTACCCTAACCCTTCTCGTTGGTCATCATGGTGGAAAAGTGTAAATTGTGGGTTTTGGAGAACATCAGGTAGATTTAGGGGGACTTTTGGGGTGGATTCATGGTATTTGGGGTTTTCTTCTGTTTTTTTTGGGGGGGGTGATCGAATTCATTTTTGGGGTGTTTTTGACGTGTTTTGGGGTCTCCGTTGGGTTTTGCTGGGTTCTTGTTGGTCATCATGTTGGAAAAGTGTAAATTGTGGGTTTTGGAGAATATCAGGTGAGTTTAAGTTTTTCTGGGTGGTGAATCTGTGGTTTTGGTTGAATTCTTCTGTTTTTTTTAGCGTTTTCTTCTGTTTTTGCGGTGGTCCCATTCTTTTTTGGGGTGTTTTTGACATATTTTGTGGTCTCCGTTGTTTTTTGTTGGGTTCTTGTTGTTCATCATGGTGAAAACGTGTAAATTGTGGGTATTGGAGAACATCAGGTAGGTTTAGGGGGACTTTTGGGGTGGATCAACGGCTTTAGGGTTTTCTTTCGGTTTTGGGGTTGATCCCGCTTTTTTTTGTGGTGTTTTTGACGTGTTTTGGGGTTTCCGTTGCGTTTCGTTGATTTCCTAATGTGTTTTAAGTTTGTTGGGAGTGGACTTTGGGATTTGGAGAACATCAGGTAGGTTTAGTGTGTTTTTGGGGTGGATCTATGTTTTTTGGGGTTTTCTTTCTTTTTTAGGGGTTATCCTCTTCTTGTTTGGGGTGTTTTCGACTTGTTTTGGGGTCTCCGTTGGGTTTTAGTTGGATTCTCGTTGGTCCTTAAGGTAAATGGGAGTGGATTGTGGGTTTTGAAGAAGATCAGGTGAGTTTAGGGTGGTTTTGCGGGGAAATTCATAGTGTTTGGTGTTTTTTCTTCTGATCCAGTTCTTTTTTGGGGTGTTTTTGAGGTGTTTTTGGGGTTTCCGTTGGGTTTCGTTGAGTTCCTAATGGGTTTTATGGTGGTTGGGAGTGGACATTTGGATTTGGAGAACATCAGGTACGTTTAGAGTGGTTTTGGGATTGGATCCGTGCTTTTTGGGGTTTTCTTTCGTTTTTGGGGGTGATCCTGTTCTTGTTTGGGGTGTTTTGGACGTGTTTTGGGTTCTCCGTTGGGTTTCGTTGTGTTTTCCGTGGTCATCATGGTGGAAAAGTGTAAATTGTGGGTTTTGGAGAACATCAGGTAGGTTTATGAGGACTTTTGGGGCAGATTCATGGCTTTTAGGATTTTCTTCTGTTTTTTTTTCTAGTGATCCAGTTGTTTTTTGGCATGTTTTTGACGTGTTTTGGGGTCTCCGTTGGGTTTCGTTGGGTTTTCCGTGGTCATCATGGTGGAAAAGTGTAAATTGTGGGTTTTGGAGAACATCAGGTAGATTTAGGGTGTTTTTTGGGTGGATCTATGGTTTTGGGGGATTTTGTTCCAGTTTTGGGGTGATCCAATTCTTTTTTGGGGTGTTTTGGATGTGTTTTGGGTTCTCCGTTGGGTTTCGTTGGGTTTTCCGTTGGCATCATGGTGGAAAAGTGTAAATTGTGGGTTTTGGAGAACATCAGGTAGGTTTAGGGGGACTTTTGGGGTGGATTCATGGTATTTGGGGTTTTCTTCTGTTTTTTTTGGGGGGGTGATCGAATTCATTTTTGGGGTGTTTTTGACGTGTTTTGGGGTCTCCGTTGGGTTTTGCTGGGTTCTTGTTGGTCATCATGTTGGAAAAGTGTAAATTGCGGGTTTTGGAGAACATCAGGTAGGTTTACTGTCTTTTTGGGGTGGATCTATGTTTTTGGGGGATTTTCTTCCAGTTTTGGGGGTGATTCCGTTCTTGTTTGGGGTGTTTTTGACGTGTTTTGTGGTCTCTGTTTTGTTTCGTTGTGTTTTCCTTGTTCATTTTGGTGGAAAAGGCTGAATAGTGGGTTTTGGAGAACATCAGGTAGGTTTAGGGTGGTTTTGGGATTTGATCCGTGCTTTTTGGGGATTTTGTTCCAGTTTTGGGGGTGATTCCGTTCTTGTTTGTGGTGTTTTTGATGTGTTTTGGGTTCTCCGTTGGGTTTCGTTGGGTTTTCCGTTGGCATCATGGTGGAAAAGGGTAAATTGTGGGTTTTGGAGAACATCAGGTAGGTTTAGGGGGACTTTTGGGGTGGATTCATGGTATTTGGGGTTTTCTTCTGTTTTTTTGGGGGGGGTGATCGAATTCATTTTTGGGGTGTTTTTGACGTGTTTTGGGGTCTCCGTTGGGTTTTGCTGGGTTCTTGTTGGTCATCATGTTGGAAAAGTGTAAATTGCGGGTTTTGGAGAACATCAGGTAGGTTTACTGTCTTTTTGGGGTGGATCTATGTTTTTGGGGGATTTTCTTCCAGTTTTGGGGGTGATTCCGTTCTTGTTTGGGGTGTTTTTGACGTGTTTTGTGGTCTCTGTTTTGTTTCGTTGTGTTTTCCTTGTTCATTTTGGTGGAAAAGGCTGAATAGTGGGTTTTGGAGAACATCAGGTAGGTTTAGGGTGGTTTTGGGATTTGATCCGTGCTTTTTGGGGATTTTGTTCCAGTTTTGGGGGTGATTCCATTCTTGTTTGTGGTGTTTTTGATGTGTTTTGGGTTCTCCGTTGGGTTTCGTTGGGTTTTCCGTTGGCATCATGGTGGAAAAGTGTAAATTGTGGGTTTTGGAGAACATCAGGTAGGTTTATGAGGACTTTTGGGGCAGATTCATGGCTTTTAGGATTTTCTTCTGTTTTTTTTTTTTTTTTTTTTTTTCTAGTGATCCAGTTGTTTTTTGGCATGTTTTTGACGTGTTTTGGGGTCTCCGTTGGGTTTCGTTGTGTTTTCCGTGGTCATCATGGTGGAAAAGTGTAAATTGTGGGTTTTGGAGAACATCAGGTAGGTTTATGAGGACTTTTGGGGCAGATTCATGGCTTTTAGGATTTTCTTCTGTTTTTTTTTCTAGTGATCCAGTTGTTTTTTGGCATGTTTTTGACGTGTTTTGGGGTCTCCGTTGGGTTTCGTTGGGTTTTCCGTGGTCATCATGGTGGAAAAGTGTAAATTGTGGGTTTTGGAGAACATCAGGTAGATTTAGGGTGTTTTTTGGGTGGATCTATGGTTTTGGGGGATTTTGTTCCAGTTTTGGGGTGATCCAATTCTTTTTTGGGGTGTTTTGGATGTGTTTTGGGTTCTCCGTTGGGTTTCGTTGGGTTTTCCGTTGGCATCATGGTGGAAAAGTGTAAATTGTGGGTTTTGGAGAACATCAGGTAGGTTTAGGGGGACTTTTGGGGTGGATTCATGGTATTTGGGGTTTTCTTCTGTTTTTTTTGGGGGGGTGATCGAATTCATTTTTGGGGTGTTTTTGACGTGTTTTGGGGTCTCCGTTGGGTTTTGCTGGGTTCTTGTTGGTCATCATGTTGGAAAAGTGTAAATTGCGGGTTTTGGAGAACATCAGGTAGGTTTACTGTCTTTTTGGGGTGGATCTATGTTTTTGGGGGATTTTCTTCCAGTTTTGGGGGTGATTCCGTTCTTGTTTGGGGTGTTTTTGACGTGTTTTGTGGTCTCTGTTTTGTTTCGTTGTGTTTTCCTTGTTCATTTTGGTGGAAAAGGCTGAATAGTGGGTTTTGGAGAACATCAGGTAGGTTTAGGGTGGTTTTGGGATTTGATCCGTGCTTTTTGGGGATTTTGTTCCAGTTTTGGGGGTGATTCCGTTCTTGTTTGTGGTGTTTTTGATGTGTTTTGGGTTCTCCGTTGGGTTTCGTTGGGTTTTCCGTTGGCATCATGGTGGAAAAGGGTAAATTGTGGGTTTTGGAGAACATCAGGTAGGTTTAGGGGGACTTTTGGGGTGGATTCATGGTATTTGGGGTTTTCTTCTGTTTTTTTGGGGGGGGTGATCGAATTCATTTTTGGGGTGTTTTTGACGTGTTTTGGGGTCTCCGTTGGGTTTTGCTGGGTTCTTGTTGGTCATCATGTTGGAAAAGTGTAAATTGCGGGTTTTGGAGAACATCAGGTAGGTTTACTGTCTTTTTGGGGTGGATCTATGTTTTTGGGGGATTTTCTTCCAGTTTTGGGGGTGATTCCGTTCTTGTTTGGGGTGTTTTTGACGTGTTTTGTGGTCTCTGTTTTGTTTCGTTGTGTTTTCCTTGTTCATTTTGGTGGAAAAGGCTGAATAGTGGGTTTTGGAGAACATCAGGTAGGTTTAGGGTGGTTTTGGGATTTGATCCGTGCTTTTTGGGGATTTTGTTCCAGTTTTGGGGGTGATTCCATTCTTGTTTGTGGTGTTTTTGATGTGTTTTGGGTTCTCCGTTGGGTTTCGTTGGGTTTTCCGTTGGCATCATGGTGGAAAAGTGTAAATTGTGGGTTTTGGAGAACATCAGGTAGGTTTAGGGGGACTTTTGTGGTGGATTCATGGTATTTGTTTTTTTTTTTTTTTTTCTGTTTTTCTGGGGTGATCCCGTTCTTTTTTGGTGTGTTTTTGATGTGTTTTGGGGTCTCCGTTGGGTTTTGTTGGGTTCTTGTTGGTCATCATGTTGGAAAAGTGTAAATTGTGGGTTTTGGAGAATATCAGGTGAGTTTAAGTTTTTCTGGGTGGTGAATCTGTGGTTTTGGTTGAATTCTTCTGTTTTTTTTAGCGTTTTCTTCTGTTTTTGGGGTGGTCCCATTCTTTTTTGGGGTGTTTTTGACATATTTTGGGGTCTCCGTTGTTTTTTGTTGGGTTCTTGTTGTTCATCATGGTGAAAACGTGTAAATTGTGGGTATTGGAGAACATCAGGTAGGTTTAGGGGGACTTTTGGGGTGGATCAACGGCTTTTAGGGTTTTCTTTCGGTTTTGGGGTTGATCCCGCTTTTTTTTGTGGTGTTTTTGACGTGTTTTGGGGTTTCCGTTGCGTTTCGTTGATTTCCTAATGTGTTTTAAGTTTGTTGGGAGTGGACTTTGGGATTTGGAGAACATCAGGTAGGTTTAGTGTGTTTTTGGGGTGGATCTATGTTTTTTGGGGTTTTCTTTCTTTTTTAGGGGTTATCCTCTTCTTGTTTGGGGTGTTTTCGACTTGTTTTGGGGTCTCCGTTGGGTTTTAGTTGGATTCTCGTTGGTCCTTAAGGTAAATGGGAGTGGATTGTGGGTTTTGAAGAAGATCAGGTGAGTTTAGGGTGGTTTTGCGGGGAAATTCATAGTGTTTGGTGTTTTTTCTTCTGATCCAGTTCTTTTTTGGGGTGTTTTTGAGGTGTTTTTGGGGTTTCCGTTGGGTTTCGTTGAGTTCCTAATGGGTTTTATGGTGGTTGGGAGTGGACATTTGGATTTGGAGAACATCAGGTACGTTTAGAGTGGTTTTGGGATTGGATCCGTGCTTTTTGGGGTTTTCTTTCGTTTTTGGGGGTGATCCTGTTCTTGTTTGGGGTGTTTTGGACGTGTTTTGGGTTCTCCGTTGGGTTTCGTTGTGTTTTCCGTGGTCATCATGGTGGAAAAGTGTAAATTGTGGGTTTTGGAGAACATCAGGTAGGTTTATGAGGACTTTTGGGGCAGATTCATGGCTTTTAGGATTTTCTTCTGTTTTTTTTTTTTTTTTTTCTAGTGATCCAGTTGTTTTTTGGCATGTTTTTGACGTGTTTTGGGGTCTCCGTTGGGTTTCGTTGTGTTTTCCGTGGTCATCATGGTGGAAAAGTGTAAATTGTGGGTTTTGGAGAACATCAGGTAGGTTTATGAGGACTTTTGGGGCAGATTCATGGCTTTTAGGATTTTCTTCTGTTTTTTTTTCTAGTGATCCAGTTGTTTTTTGGCATGTTTTTGACGTGTTTTGGGGTCTCCGTTGGGTTTCGTTGGGTTTTCCGTGGTCATCATGGTGGAAAAGTGTAAATTGTGGGTTTTGGAGAACATCAGGTAGATTTAGGGTGTTTTTTGGGTGGATCTATGGTTTTGGGGGATTTTGTTCCAGTTTTGGGGTGATCCAATTCTTTTTTGGGGTGTTTTGGATGTGTTTTGGGTTCTCCGTTGGGTTTCGTTGGGTTTTCCGTTGGCATCATGGTGGAAAAGTGTAAATTGTGGGTTTTGGAGAACATCAGGTAGGTTTAGGGGGACTTTTGGGGTGGATTCATGGTATTTGGGGTTTTCTTCTGTTTTTTTTGGGGGGGTGATCGAATTCATTTTTGGGGTGTTTTTGACGTGTTTTGGGGTCTCCGTTGGGTTTTGCTGGGTTCTTGTTGGTCATCATGTTGGAAAAGTGTAAATTGCGGGTTTTGGAGAACATCAGGTAGGTTTACTGTCTTTTTGGGGTGGATCTATGTTTTTGGGGGATTTTCTTCCAGTTTTGGGGGTGATTCCGTTCTTGTTTGGGGTGTTTTTGACGTGTTTTGTGGTCTCTGTTTTGTTTCGTTGTGTTTTCCTTGTTCATTTTGGTGGAAAAGGCTGAATAGTGGGTTTTGGAGAACATCAGGTAGGTTTAGGGTGGTTTTGGGATTTGATCCGTGCTTTTTGGGGATTTTGTTCCAGTTTTGGGGGTGATTCCGTTCTTGTTTGTGGTGTTTTTGATGTGTTTTGGGTTCTCCGTTGGGTTTCGTTGGGTTTTCCGTTGGCATCATGGTGGAAAAGGGTAAATTGTGGGTTTTGGAGAACATCAGGTAGGTTTAGGGGGACTTTTGGGGTGGATTCATGGTATTTGGGGTTTTCTTCTGTTTTTTTGGGGGGGGTGATCGAATTCATTTTTGGGGTGTTTTTGACGTGTTTTGGGGTCTCCGTTGGGTTTTGCTGGGTTCTTGTTGGTCATCATGTTGGAAAAGTGTAAATTGCGGGTTTTGGAGAACATCAGGTAGGTTTACTGTCTTTTTGGGGTGGATCTATGTTTTTGGGGGATTTTCTTCCAGTTTTGGGGGTGATTCCGTTCTTGTTTGGGGTGTTTTTGACGTGTTTTGTGGTCTCTGTTTTGTTTCGTTGTGTTTTCCTTGTTCATTTTGGTGGAAAAGGCTGAATAGTGGGTTTTGGAGAACATCAGGTAGGTTTAGGGTGGTTTTGGGATTTGATCCGTGCTTTTTGGGGATTTTGTTCCAGTTTTGGGGGTGATTCCATTCTTGTTTGTGGTGTTTTTGATGTGTTTTGGGTTCTCCGTTGGGTTTCGTTGGGTTTTCCGTTGGCATCATGGTGGAAAAGGGTAAATTGTGGGTTTTGGAGAACATCAGGTAGGTTTAGGGGGACTTTTGTGGTGGATTCATGGTATTTGTTTTTTTTTTTTTTTTCTGTTTTTCTGGGGTGATCCCGTTCTTTTTTGGTGTGTTTTTGATGTGTTTTGGGGTCTCCGTTGGGTTTTGTTGGGTTCTTGTTGGTCATCATGTTGGAAAAGTGTAAATTGTGGGTTTTGGAGAATATCAGGTGAGTTTAAGTTTTTCTGGGTGGTGAATCTGTGGTTTTGGTTGAATTCTTCTGTTTTTTTTAGCGTTTTCTTCTGTTTTTGGGGTGGTCCCATTCTTTTTTGGGGTGTTTTTGACATATTTTGGGGTCTCCGTTGGTTTTTGTTGGGTTCTTGTTGTTCATCATGGTGAAAACGTGTAAATTGTGGGTATTGGAGAACATCAGGTAGGTTTAGGGGGACTTTTGGGGTGGATCAACGGCTTTTAGGGTTTTCTTTCGGTTTTGGGGGTGATCCCGCTTTTTTTTGTGGTGTTTTTGACGTGTTTTGGGGTTTCCGTTGCGTTTCGTTGATTTCCTAATGTGTTTTAAGTTTGTTGGGAGTGGACTTTGGGATTTGGAGAACATCAGGTAGGTTTAGTGTGTTTTTGGGGTGGATCTATGTTTTTTGGGGTTTTCTTTCTTTTTTAGGGGTTATCCTCTTCTTGTTTGGGGTGTTTTCGACTTGTTTTGGGGTCTCCGTTGGGTTTTAGTTGGATTCTCGTTGGTCCTTAAGGTAAATGGGAGTGGATTGTGGGTTTTGAAGAAGATCAGGTGAGTTTAGGGTGGTTTTGCGGGGAAATTCATAGTGTTTGGTGTTTTTTCTTCTGATCCAGTTCTTTTTTGGGGTGTTTTTGAGGTGTTTTTGGGGTTTCCGTTGGGTTTCGTTGAGTTCCTAATGGGTTTTATGGTGGTTGGGAGTGGACATTTGGATTTGGAGAACATCAGGTACGTTTAGAGTGGTTTTGGGATTGGATCCGTGCTTTTT
>NW_028137046.1:0-10000 GCF_965140915.1 Aythya marila | reverse complement strand
TGATCCTGTTTATTTTTGCGGTGTTTTGGACGTGTTTTGGGGTCTCCGTTGGGTTTTGTTGTGTTCTTGTTGGGCATTATGTTAAATAGGAGTGGATTGTGGGTTTTGGAGAACATCAGGTAGGTTTAGGGTGGTTTTGGGGTGGATCTATGGTTTTGGCGGATTTTCTTCGAGTTTTGGGGGTGATGCCGTTCTTGTTTGGGGTGTTTTTGACGTTTTTTGGGGTCTCTGTTGGGTTTAGTTGGGTTCTCGTTTGTCATCGTGTTGGAAAAGGGTAAATTGTGGGTTTTGGAGAACATCAGTTAGGTTTAGGGTGGTTTTGGGGTGGATATATGTTAATCAGTTTTTTTTTTTTTTTTTTTTGTGGGGGGGGGATGATCCTGGACTTTTTGTGTTGTTTTTGACGTGTTTTGGGGTCTCCGTTGTGTTTCATTTGGTTTTCCATGGTCATCGTGTTGTAAAAGGGTAAATTGTGGGTTTTGGAGAACTTCAGGTAGGTTTAGGGGGACTTTTCGCGTGGATTCATGGTATTTGGGGTTTTCTTCTATTTTGGAGAGTGATCCTCTCCTTTCTTCGTGTGATTTTGAAGTGTTTTGGGGTTTCCGTTGCGTTTCGTTGAGTTCCTAATGCGTTTTATGGTGGTTGGGAGTGTGGTTTGGGATTAGGAGAACATCAGGTAAATTTAGGGTGTCCTTGGGGTGGATCTATGGTATTTGGGGTTTTCTTCCAGTTTTGGGGGTGATGCCGTTCTTTTTTGGGGTGTTTTTGACGTGTTTTGGGGTCTCCGTTGGGTTTTGTTGGGTTCTTGTTGGTCATCATGTTGGAAAAGGGTAAATTGTGGGTTTTGGAGAACATCAGGTAGGTTTAGGGTGGTTTTGGGGTGGATCTATGGTTTTGGTGTATTTTCTTCCAGTTTTGAGGGTGATGCCGATATTTTTGGGGGTGTTTTTGACGTGTTTTGGGGTCTCCATTAGGTTTTGTTGGGTTCTTGTTGGTCATTATGTTAAATAGGTGTGGATTGTGGGTTTTGGAGAACATCAGGTAGGTTTAGGGTGGTTTTGGGGTGGATCTATGGTTTTGGCGGATTTTCTTCCAGTTTTGGGGGTGATGCCGTTCTTGTTTGGGGTGTTTTTGACGTTTTTTGGGGTCTCTGTTAGGTTTTGTTGGGTTCTCGTTGGTCATCGTGTTGGAAAAGGGTAAATTGTGGGTTTTGGAGAACATCAGGTAGGTTTAGGGTGGTTTTGGGGTGGATCTATGGTTTTGGCGTATTTTCTTCCAGTTTTGGGGGTGATGCCGATATTTTTTGGGGTGTTTTTGACGTGTTTTGGGGTCTCCATTATGTTTTGTTGTGTTCTTGTTGGTCATTATGTTAAATAGGAGAGGATTGTGGGTTTTGGAGAAGATCAGGTAGGTTTAGGGTGGTTTTGGGGTGGATCTATGGTTTTGGTGTGTTTTCTTTCAGTTTTGGGGGTTATCTCGTTTTATTTAGTTGTGTTTTTGACGTGTTCTGGGTTCTCCTTTGGGTTTTAGTTTGGTTCTTGTTCGTCATCATGGTGAAAAAGTGTAAATTGTGGGTTTTGGAGAACATCAGGTAGGTTTAGGGTGTCTTTGGGGTCGATCTATGGTATTTGGGGTTTTCTTCTATTTTTTGGCATGATCCTGTTTATTTTTGCGGTGTTTTGGACGTGTTTTGGGGTCTCCGTTGGGTTTTGTTGTGTTCTTGTTGGGCATTATGTTAAATAGGAGTGGATTGTGGGTTTTGGAGAACATCAGGTAGGTGTTGGGTGGTTTTGGGGTGGATCTATGGTATTTGGGGTTTTCTTCTATTTTTTGGCGTGATCCTGTTCTTTTTTGTTTTGTTTTTGACGTGTTTTGGGGTCTCTGTTTGGTTTTGTTGGGTTCTCATTGGTCATCGTGTTGGAAAAGGGTAAATTGTGGGTTTTGGAGAACATCAGGTAGGTTTAGGGTGGTTTTGGGGTGGATCTATGGTTTTGGCGTATTTTCTTCCAGTTTTGGGGGTGATGCCGATATTTTTTGGGGTGTTTTTGACGTGTTTTGGGGTCTCCATTAGGTTTTGTTTTGTTCTTGTTTGTCATTATGTTAAATAGGAGTGGATTGTGGGTTTTGGAGAAGATCAGGTAGGTTTAGGGTGGTTTTGGGGTGGATCTATGGTTTTGGGGGATTTTCTTCCAGTTTTGGGGGTGATGCCGTTCTTGTTTGGGATGTTTTTGACGTTTTTTGGGGTCTCTGATGGGTTTTGTTGGGTTCTCGTTGGTCATCGTGTTGGAAAAGGGTAAATTGTGGGTTTTGGAGAACATCAGGTAGGTTTCGGGTGGTTTTGGGGTGGATTTATGGTTTTGGCGTATTTTCTTCTAGTTTTGGGGGTGATGACGATATGTTTTGGGGTGTTTTTGACGTGTTTTGGGGTCTCCATTAGGTTTTGTTGTGTTCTTGTTTGTCATTATGTTAAATAGGAGTGGATTGTGGGTTTTGGAGAACATCAGTTAGGTTTAGGGTGGTTTTGGGGTGGATCTATGGTTTTGGGGGATTTTCTTCCAGTTTTGGGGGTGATGCCGTTCTTGTTTGGGGTGTTTTTGACGTTTTTTGGGGTCTCTGTTGGGTTTTGTTGGGTTCTCGTTGGTCATCGTGTTGGAAAAGGGTAAATTGTGGGTTTTGGAGAACATCAGGTAGGTGTTGGGTGGTTTTGGGGTGGATATATGGTAATCAGTTTTTTTTTTTTTTTTTTTGTGGGGGGGGGATGATCCTGGACTTTTTGTGTTGTTTTTGACGTGTTTTGGGGTCTCCGTTGTGTTTCATTTGGTTTTCCATGGTCATCGTGTTGTAAAAGGGTAAATTGTGGGTTTTGGAGAACTTCAGGTAGGTTTAGGGGGACTTTTCGCGTGGATTCATGGTATTTGGGGTTTTCTTCTATTTTGGAGAGTGATCCTCTCCTTTCTTCGTGTGATTTTGAAGTGTTTTGGGGTTTCCGTTGCGTTTCGTTGAGTTCCTAATGCGTTTTATGGTGGTTGGGAGTGTGGTTTGGGATTAGGAGAACATCAGGTAGGTTTAGGGTGTCCTTGGGGTGGATCTATGGTATTTGGGGTTTTCTTCCAGTTTTGGGGGTGATGCCGTTCTTTTTTGGGGTGTTTTTGACGTGTTTTGGGGTCTCCGTTGGGTTTTGTTGGGTTCTTGTTGGTCATCATGTTGGAAAAGGGTAAATTGTGGGTTTTGGAGAACATCAGGTAGGTTTAGGGTGGTTTTGGGGTGGATCTATGGTTTGGCGTATTTTCTTCCAGTTTTGTGGGTGATGCCGATATTTTTGGGGGTGTTTTTGACGTGTTTTGGGGTCTCCATTAGGTTTTGTTGTGTTCTTGTTTGTCATTATGTTAAATAGGAGTGGATTGTGGGTTTTGGAGAATATCAGGTAGGTTTAGGGTGGTTTTGGGGTGGATCTATGGTTTTGGCGGATTTTCTTCGAGTTTTGGTGGTGATGCCGTTCTTGTTTGGGGTGTTTTTGACGTTTTTTGGGGTCTCTGATGGGTTTTGTTGGGTTCTCGTTGGTCATCGTGTTGGAAAAGGGTAAATTGTGGGTTTTGGAGAACATCAGGTAGGTTTCGGGTGGTTTTGGGGTGGATATATGGTAATCAGTTTTTTTTTTTTTTTTTTTTTTTTTTGTGGGGGGGGGATGATCCTGGACTTTTTGTGTTGTTTTTGACGTGTTTTGGTGTCTCCGTTGTGTTTCATTTGGTTTTCCATGGTCATCGTGTTGTAAAAGGGTAAATTGTGGGTTTTGGAGAACTTCAGGTAGGTTTAGGGGGACTTTTCGCGTGGATTCATGGTATTTGGGGTTTTCTTCTATTTTGGAGAGTGATCCTCTCCTTTCTTCGTGTGATTTTGAAGTGTTTTGGGGTTTCCGTTGCGTTTCTTTGAGTTCCTAATGCGTTTTATGGTGGTTGGGAGTGTGGTTTGGGATTAGGAGAACATCAGGTAGGTTTAGGGTGTCCTTGGGGTGGATCTATGGTATTTGGGGTTTTCTTCCAGTTTTGGGGGTGATGCCGTTCTTGTTTGGGGTGTTTTTGACGTGTTTTGGGGTCTCCATTAGGTTTTGTTGTGTTCTTGTTTGTCATTATGTTAAATAGGAGTGGATTGTGGGTTTTGGAGAAGATCAGGTAGGTTTAGGGTGGTTTTTGCGTGTATCTATGGTTTTGGTGTATTTTCTTCCAGTTTTGGGGGTGATGCCGATATTTTTTGGGGTGTTTTTGACGTGTTTTGGGGTCTCCATTAGGTTTTGTTGGGTTCTTGTTGGTCATTATGTTAAATAGGTGTGGATTGTGGGTTTTGGAGAACATCAGGTAGGTTTAGGGTGGTTTTGGGGTGGATCTATGGTTTTGGCTGATTTTCTTCCAGTTTTGGGGGTGATGCCGTTCTTGTTTGGGGTGTTTTTGACGTTTTTTGGGGTCTCTGTTAGGTTTTGTTGGGTTCTCGTTGGTCATCTTGTTGGAAAAGGGTAAATTGTGGGTTTTGGAGAACATCAGGTAGGTTTAGGGTGGTTTTGGGGTGGATCTATGGTTTTGGCGTATTTTCTTCCAGTTTTGGGGGTGATGCCGATATTTTTTGGGGTGTTTTTGACGTGTTTTGGGGTCTCCATTATGTTTTGTTGTGTTCTTGTTGGTCATTATGTTAAATAGGAGAGGATTGTGGGTTTTGGAGAAGATCAGGTAGGTTTAGGGTGGTTTTGGGGTGGATCTATGGTTTTGGCGTATTTTCTTCCAGTTTTGGGGGTGATGCCGTTCTTGTTTGGGGTGTTTTTGACGTTTTTTGGGGTCTCTGTTGGGTTTAGTTGGGTTCTCGTTTGTCATCGTGTTGGAAAAGGATAAATTGTGGGTTTTGGAGAACATCAGTTAGGTTTAGGGTGGTTTTGGGGTGGATCTATGGTTTTGGGGGATTTTCTTCCAGTTTTGGGGGTGATGCCGTTCTTGTTTGGGGTGTTTTTGACGTTTTTTGGGGTCTCTGTTGGGTTTTGTTGGGTTCTCGTTGGTCATCGTGTTGTAAAAGTGTAAATTGTGGGTTTTGGAGAACATCAGGTAGGTGTTGGGTGGTTTTGGGGTGGATCTATGGTTTTGGGGGATTTTCTTCCAGTTTTGGGGGTGATGCCATTTTTGTTTGTTGTGTTTTTTAATGTTTTTGGGGTCTCTGTTTGGTTTTGTTGGGTTCTCGTTGGTCATCATGGTGGAAAAGTGTAAATTGTGGGTTTTGTAGAATATCAGGTAGGTTTAGGGTGGTTTTGGGGTGGATATATGGTACTCAGTTTTTTTTTTTTGTTTTTTTTTTTTTGGGGGGGTGGGATGATCCTGGACTTTTTGTGTTGTTTTTGACGTGTTTTGGGGTCTCCGTTGTGTTTCATTTGGTTTTCCATGGTCATCGTGTTGTAAAAGGTTAAATTGTGGGTTTTGGAGAACTTCAGGTAGGTTTAGGGGGACTTTTCGCGTGGATTCATGGTATTTGGGGTTTTCTTCTATTTTGGAGAGTGATCCTCTCCTTTCTTCGTGTGATTTTGAAGTGTTTTGGGGTTTCCGTTGCGTTTCGTTGAGTTCTTAATGCGTTTTATGGTGGTTGGGAGTGTGGTTTGGGATTAGGAGAACATCAGGTAGGTTTAGGGTGTCCTTGGGGTGGATCTATGGTATTTGGGGTTTTCTTCCAGTTTTGGGGGTGATGCCGTTCTTTTTTTGGATGTTTTTAACGTGTTTTGGGGTCTCCGTTGGGTTTTGTTGGGTTCTCGTTGGTCATTATGTTAAATAGGTGTGGATTGTGGGTTTTGGAGAACATCAGGTGGGTTTAGGGTGGTTTTGGGGTCGATCTATGGTTTTGGTGTGTTTTCTTTCAGTTTTGGGGGTTATCTCGTTTTATTTAGTTGTGTTTTTGACGTGTTCTGGGTTCTCCTTTGGGTTTTAGTTTGGTTCTTGTTCGTCATCATGGTGAAAAAGTGTAAATTGTGGGTTTTGGAGAACATCAGGTAGGTTTAGGGTGTCTTTGGGGTCGATCTATGGTATTTGGGGTTTTCTTCTATTTTTTGGCATGATCCTGTTTATTTTTGCGGTGTTTTGGACGTGTTTTGGGGTCTCCGTTGGGTTTTGTTGTGTTCTTGTTGGGCATTATGTTAAATAGGAGTGGATTGTGGGTTTTGGAGAAGATCAGGTAGGTTTAGGGTGGTTTTGGGGTGGATCTATGGTTTTGGCGGATTTTCTTCGAGTTTTGGGGGTGATGCCGTTCTTGTTTGGGGTGTTTGTGACGTTTTTTGGGGTCTCTGTTGGGTTTAGTTGGGTTCTCGTTTGTCATCTTGTTGGAAAAGGGTAAATTGTGGGTTTTGGAGAACATCAGTTAGGTTTCGGGTGGTTTTGGGGTGGATCTATGGTATTTGGGGTTTTCTTCTATTTTTTGGGGTGATCCTGTTCTTTTTTGTGTTGTTTTTGACGTGTTTTGGGGTCTCTGTTTGGTTTTGTTGGGTTCTCGTTGGTCATCGTGTTGGAAAAGGGTAAATTGTGGGTTTTGGAGAACATCAGGTAGGTTTAGGGTGGTTTTGGGGTGGATCTATGGTTTTGGTGTATTTTCTTCCAGTTTTGGGGGTGATTCCGATATTTTTTGGGGTGTTTTTGACGTGTTTTGGGGTCTCCATTAGGTTTTGTTTTGTTCTTGTTTGTCATTATGTTAAATAGGAGTGGATTGTGGGTTTTGGAGAAGATCAGGTAGGTTTAGGGTGGTTTTGGGGTGGATCTATTGTTTTGGGGGATTTTCTTCCAGTTTTGGGGGTGATGCCGTTCTTGTTTGGGGTGTTTTTGACGTTTTTTGGGGTCTCTGATGGGTTTTGTTGGGTTCTCGTTGGTCATCGTGTTGGAAAAGGGTAAATTGTGGGTTTTGGAGAACATCAGGTAGGTTTCGGGTGGTTTTGGGGTGGATTTATGGTTTTGGCGTATTTTCTTCCAGTTTTGGGGGTGATGCCGATATGTTTTGGGGTGTTTTTGACGTGTTTTGGGGTCTCCATTAGGTTTTGTTGTGTTCTTGTTTGTCATTATGTTAAATAGGAGTGGATTGTGGGTTTTGGAGAAGATCAGGTAGGTTTAGGGTGGTTTTGGGGTGGATCTATGGTTTTGGGGGATTTTCTTCCAGTTTTGGGGGTGATGCCGTTCTTGTTTGGGGTGTTTTTGACGTTTTTTGGGGTCTCTGTTGGGTTTTGTTGGGTTCTCGTTGGTCATCGTGTTGGAAAAGGGTAAATTGTGGGTTTTGTAGAACATCAGGTAGGTGTTGGGTGGTTTTGGGGTGGATATATGGTAATCAGTTTTTTTTTTTTTTTTTTTGTGGAGGGGGGATGATCCTGGACTTTTTGTGTTGTTTTTGACGTGTTTTGGGGTCTCCGTTGTGTTTCATTTGGTTTTCCATGGTCATCGTGTTGTAAAAGGGTAAATTGTGGGTTTTGGAGAACTTCAGGTAGGTTTAGGGGGACTTTTCGCGTGGATTCATGGTATTTGGGGTTTTCTTCTATTTTGGAGAGTGATCCTCTCCTTTCTTCGTGTGATTTTGAAGTGTTTTGGGGTTTCCGTTGCGTTTCGTTGAGTTCCTAATGCGTTTTATGGTGGTTGGGAGTGTGGTTTGGGATTAGGAGAACATCAGGTAGGTTTAGGGTGTCCTTGGGGTGGATCTATGGTATTTGGGGTTTTCTTCCAGTTTTGGGGGTGATGCCGTTCTTTTTTGGGGTGTTTTTGACGTGTTTTGGGGTCTCCGTTGGGTTTTGTTGGGTTCTCGTTGGTCATCATGTTGGAAAAGGGTAAATTGTGGGTTTTGGAGAACATCAGGTAGGTTTAGGGTGGTTTTGGCGTGTATCTATGGTTTTGGTGTATTTTCTTCCAGTTTTGGGGGTGATGCCGATATTTTTTGGGGTGTTTTTGACGTGTTTTGGGGTCTCCATTAGGTTTTGTTGGGTTCTTGTTGGTCATTATGTTAAATAGGTGTGGATTGTGGGTTTTGGAGAACATCAGGTAGGTTTAGGGTGGTTTTGGGGTGGATCTATGGTTTTGGCTGATTTTCTTCCAGTTTTGGGGGTGATGCCGTTCTTGTTTGGGGTGTTTTTGACGTTTTTTGGGGTCTCTGTTAGGTTTTGTTGGGTTCTCGTTGGTCATCTTGTTGGAAAAGGGTAAATTGTGGGTTTTGGAGAACATCAGGTAGGTTTAGGGTGGTTTTGGGGTGGATCTATGGTTTTGGCGTATTTTCTTCCAGTTTTGGGGGTGATGCCGATATTTTTTGGGGTGTTTTTGACGTGTTTTGGGGTCTCCATTATGTTTTGTTGTGTTCTTGTTGGTCATTATGTTAAATAGGAGAGGATTGTGGGTTTTGGAGAAGATCAGGTAGGTTTAGGGTGGTTTTGGGGTGGATCTATGGTTTTTGCGTATTTTCTTCCAGTTTTGGGGGTGATGCCGTTCTTGTTTGGGGTGTTTTTGACGTTTTTTGGGGTCTCTGTTGGGTTTAGTTGGGTTCTCGTTTGTCATCGTGTTGGAAAAGGATAAATTGTGGGTTTTGGAGAACATCAGTTAGGTTTAGGGTGGTTTTGGGGTGGATCTATGGTTTTGGCGTATTTTCTTCCAGTTTTGGGGGTGATGCCGTTCTTGTTTGGGGTGTTTTTGACGTTTTTTGGGGTCTCTGTTGGGTTTTGTTGTGTTCTCGTTGGTCATCGTGTTGTAAAAGTGTAAATTGTGGGTTTTGGAGAACATCAGGTAGGTGTTGGGTGGTTTTGGGGTGGACCTATGGTTTTGGCGTATTTTCTTCCAGTTTTGGGGGTGATGCCGATATTTTTTGGAGTGTTTTTGACGTGTTTTGGGGTCTCCATTATGTTTTGTTGTGTTCTTGTTGGTCATTATGTTAAATAGGAGTGGATTGTGGGTTTTGGAGAAGATCAGGTAGGTTTAGGGTGGTTTTGGGGTGGATCTATGGTTTTGGCGGATTTTCTTCCAGTTTTGGGGGTGATGCCGTTCTTGTTTGGGGTGTTTTTGACGTTTTTTGGGGGTCTCTGTTGGGTTTAGTTGGGTTCTCGTTGGTCATCGTGTTGGAAAAGGGTTAAATTGTGGGTTTTGGAGAACATCAGTTAGGTTTAGGGTGGTTTTGGGGTGGATCTATGGTTTTGGGGGATTTTCTTCCAGTTTTGGGTGTGATGCCGTTCTTGTTTGGGGTGTTTTTGACGTTTTTTTTGGTCTCTGTTGGGTTTTGTTGGGTTCTCGTTGGTCATCGTGTTGGAAAAGGGTAAATTGTGGGTTTTGGAGAACATCAGGTAGGTGGAGGGTGGTTTTGGGGTGGATCTATTGTTTTGGGGGATTTTCTTCCAGTTTTGGGGGTGATGCCATTTTTGTTTGTTGTGTTTTTTAATGTTTTTGGGGTCTCTGTTTGGTTTTGTTGGGTTCTCGTTGGTCATCATGGTGGAAAAGTGTAAATTGTGGGTTTTGTAGAATATCAGGTAGGTTTAGGGTGGTTTTGGGGTGGATATATGGTACTCAGTTTTTTTTTTTTGTTTTTTTTTTTTTGGGGGGGTGGGATGATCCTGGACTTTTTGTGTTGTTTTTGACGTGTTTTGGGGTTTCCGTTGTGTTTCATTTGGTTTTCCATGGTCATCGTGTTGTAAAAGGTTAAATTGTGGGTTTTGGAGAACTTCAGGTAGGTTTAGGGGGACTTTTCGCGTGGATTCATGGTATTTGGGGTTTTCTTCTATTTTGGAGAGTGATCCTCTCCTTTCTTCGTGTGATTTTGAAGTGTTTTGGGGTTTCCGTTGCGTTTCGTTGAGTTCTTAATGCGTTTTATGGTGGTTGGGAGTGTGGTTTGGGATTAGGAGAACATCAGGTAGGTTTAGGGTGTCCTTGGGGTGGATCTATGGTATTTGGGGTTTTCTTCCAGTTTTGGGGGTGATGCCGTTCTTTTTTTGGGTGTTTTTAACGTGTTTTGGGTCTCCGTTGGGTTTTGTTGG
>NW_028137047.1:0-18587 GCF_965140915.1 Aythya marila | reverse complement strand
GATAAAACAAAGATGATTCCAAGAAGAAAATGTTGCTTAATATGCAAGGTTAAAAAAAAAAATAAGGGGGGTGGGGGGGCAAGGGGGGAAGAGATTTTCAGAGAGATTTTCAGTAAACTATAAATACTCTGAGGCATAAGCTCATTACTTCTGTTGCAGTACAGAACCTCACTAATTCACATTATGACTTAGACACCCACTGTAAATTATTGAAATTTGTTATAAAACATTAAGTGAAATAAATGATAAAACTTTCATGGAATTTCAATTGTCATTTGATTAGTATTGAGGCAAATAACAATTTGCCTCAATGAAAAAAATATTATTTTGCAAGAATAATTGCAAAATATCTACTAGTCATTTATTATACAATGCTTAGCTTCACCATTTGGGGACATTTATGATGATTTCTCTCCTACTTCCCCCCCTCTCCCCACCCTACCCCCTCCTCCCCCTCCCCCCCCCCCCCCCCGATCTTAATTGAGAAACACTTTTTTATTATTATTATTTTGTTTTGTTTAAATCTAAACATTAAATCTTTAAAGCTAGCAGATTGTGCTGGTGATCATAGATGAGATAGAACTAGTCTAATCATCCTCTCTTTGGGTAGAAACAATGGAACAGAACATTATTCAGTTAAAAAAAAATACATTTATTTTTGAAACATGATTTCATCACACTGCAATTGTTGTTCTATCTATCTATTCAATAATTAAATAAAATCATAAACTTGGTAACAACTATTTCTGCCACAAAATCATCCATTTTTGAAGGACAGATGCTAAGGAATATCATTATTCAGTCAGGTAAAACACTGACTGTTGTAAGGTGTTGCTTTCATGTGCTTTTTCATGATTATTTTAAATAGAAATTTCTTTCCTTATTTCAGTGTTGATCACCATTTTATGCTTAGATGCACTAGGCTAGCGAGGATATATAACACTATCCTTTCTTGGGTATGTTTTCTATTTTGTACTTATATTGTGTTTCTCCTGATAAAATGGGAAAGATTGCACTACTCTATGTCTTTGTGAACAGGAAAAAAATAAATAAATAAATAAAACTAAGAAGATGATTTCAAACTTTCATTAATGGTAAACACTTATCTACTCATCTGGAAAAATCAGTTGAAAATTATTTATCATTGACTGAAGGACATTAGGACATAAGGACGTTATTTGAATTTATCTTTATCTACTGTGCTTGCACAACTGGATATGGATTTAAAGATTTAGAATTGTGGTGAGACAGGAGATTTACAAAGGGAAGGAACAAGTTAAAAATAAGAAGAAAGAAAAATACCATGAGCTAACATGTCACAAGAAAAAATAATAATAATAATAAAAATAAAATAAAATGCATGGAAGAAGACATATAGCCACTTAACTACTGGAAAACATCTAGGATTTGTGTCCATTATCTCTGAAAGATGGAAAATTAGTTCATACATACAATCTCACAAATGCAAAGTTGTTTATATATATTCTGATAAGTAGCTTTTCCACATCAGTGAAATTCATTTTCAGGATTCTGGCAGCTATCTTAAATAAAGCAAGGGATTTCTGAAAACTACTTCTGTGACAAGTTCCAGCTTCTGATTCCAAGCAAGTAAGACCTTCCTTTTTTTTTTTTCACTAAGTTAAATTAAATTAAAACAAGCAGATAGTAATAGTGCTGAGCATTTTCAGTGCCAATCATTCACATACATGGAAAAATAAATAAATAAATAAATAAATAAATAAATAAATAAATAAATAAATAAATAAATAAATAAATAAATAAATAACAGTTTAGATGCTAGTCTACTTAGAATGGGAAACATATTTCCTAAACATATTTCCTGTTTTATCAAAGAACATTAACCAATTAACCATTGAGCACATTGGGTTCCTGCATATAACAATGTAACAGTAAGAACTTCAATAATCTAGTCATCACTTACTAGTACAGGGGCACTGAATGCACCTTTTTAACCAGCCCCATAGATTAATTGTTCCTTTATTGTGTTCCTCAGTATCATAGGTCTGCCCCAAATTCCAAGAAAAATTGCAAAACTCTCAACATGCAGCAGGACATTCTGGAGGGGAGAAGGAGGAGAAGAGGGCAGACATTGGCTTACTTCTCAGGCAGTGCCCGAGAGAGCTCCCTCTACAGTACAGTCAGACTCCAGGGTCTCCAGAACTTCCAGCAATGCCTTTTCTGGCAGTTCACTCCCTTAATAGTCCTTATGCTTAAAATTGTGTTAAGATTATAGGCTTAAGATTGTCTGCCTTGCCAGCTGGAAGATTGTGGCTGTGGTGGTGATGTGTGTGTGTGTGTAATTAACATTATTTATTTATCATAAAAAAAGCCTTTTTGAAACAGAGGCTTAAGATTTAAACTTTCATACATCTAAGGACTAGGTTATACCTTCATTATCAGTTTCTATTTATCTGAGTACTTCATAATAAATAATTCGTGAAGTTTCATCAAGAACAAGAAGACACTTGTGACAGATTATTCAGTAGCCTGATAGCTAGTACACCTTCCAACAGAGTGTCCTTCATCTATCGCTTTTCATTGAAGATAGTGATTTGATGACTCAAATGACCTCAATAAAGTGAATATATTTGTTACAATCTTTTTTCACGAGAAAAGTCTATCCTCCGGAGAAGTCAGTTTAACTGTCCAGTGTGGTCTGAAATCTTATGAAAGACAGAAAAAGTGTCCAGTCCTTGTTGCCTAAATTCAAATGTACTTACAGTGATATGCTGCATTCAACAATGAGACTATACTGCAAATAGAGGGGTATTTACAAGTCACGGTTAAAAACACATAATTTATAGTTACCTAATCTAAAACAGTTTTCAATTGCTAAAAAGTGTCTTTTGGGTTCATAAACACATTCCTATCCTTCAGGTGTCTCCAAAATCACCTTAAATGCTCAGATACTTTGTGACATTCAAATAATGTCATTCACCTTTATTTTAAAAATGTTTTTAATTCAGTGAAAACACTCCAGTTTCACACTACAATGCTTTTTGAATAGAACACCGTATTGCTGATCATGGATGCTTTCATGGTTTATTTATACCTTTGTGTGTGTGTAGATTAATTTTTAGATATCTATTCAATGAATAGCTTATATGTAAATATATAAATACGTAAAAATCTTTTTGCAGTTTAAGTGCCCAATGGGAAAAAAATATTTGTTCAATGGATTATCTCAGTTATATGTATTTATATATTTTAAAGTTTGGTTACCTCATCTTCTCCAGTTTAATGAAATGATATATTACACAGTTATAATTCCTCCTTGGGAGGATTATAATAATTAATTTGGAAACACATTTTTTTGTTCTGGTCTATGTTCTGGCAAGTAGATATAGGATGCTGCAAAAATATTTGCTGAAACAAAGTCCAAGGTAACAAATAACTAAGACATATTTTTTAATACTGTAGTAACCCCTCTTGATAGAAGACTTCTCAGTATTTCACAATGAAAATGTAATTTACTTTTATACACTGTCTTCTATAAAAAAGTCTTGAAACCAAGAAATAATAAAGAACAATGTAGTCCAAAATAAGCTATGTACAGAGAGAAAGTATTTATAAAATATATAAATAATATACTAAAATTTTGAATGTATTAAGTTAATATTATGTTTTTAAATAATTTTATAAAGGTTTTTGTACTTTCTTGCCAGGGATATTGTTTACTTCATTGTCAGTGGTGGTATTTGGTGGGATTTTTATTTACTTTATGAATGTTTATCATTCTTCATTTAACAAACAGCTGTTTCTCTTTCATGTTGTTGTATGCTTAGGTACCACTTTTCAGAATTTTTACTTTCAAACCAAAGTACTATTTTTATTTATCATAGATGTGTGTCATGTAGAATCAAGTTACCAGGAAAATTAAAAAGAGTAAATAATAACTTAAAAAGTTATTCCTTTATGTTGTCTTTATTACTAGTACTACTACTACTACTACTACTACTATTACTACTACTACTACTACTACTACTATTACTACTATTTTGTAGTTACGGATTAAAGTCAAATCTCTATTTATTAAATCAAATCTCAATGTAAATTATATGTTTATATATAATAAAGTAATATAGTAATATATAATAAAGTAATATATAATAAAGTATATTGCCCAGGGAAATGGTGGAGTCGCCATCTGGGGGTGTTGGACTTGGTGCTTAGAGAACATGGTTTAGTGGGTGACATTGATACGAGGGCGATGGTTGGATCAGGTGATCTTGGAGGTCTTTTCCAACAGTAATGATTCTATGATTCCATAATATTATATTTAGAAACTTTTAGGTGCTATTTATATTATAATATACTTGCTACATTTATAGGACTTGTTTCCTTACCACAAGCATTTGCTCTGAAAAGCAAGTGATCTTCAAAAAATAACTGAAGTCCTTTTTCCTGTTTTAGAAAGAATTGTTTTCTCATCTTTTCAGATCAAGATATTCAAACATAGAGTCCAACCTCCCCTTCCTTTATGGCTAACAGTCATTATAATCCTTGAGTTTTGAGCCAAATCCAAATGGGATCAACACTTTGTGATTACTTTTTTTTTCTTTTTTTCTGTCATGTTACAATCACACTTGCATATGAAAAAACAACAGTTTATTAGAATTAGTTGCAATGTGCATTTGTCTGTGATTTCTGAACATGAAAAACTTTAAATAAAAAACTTTAAAGTGCTCCACTGAGGCTTTCAGACATTCTGAAATAAGGAAAAGATTCATGGTCATAGACTACTTTTCAACTGTGAGGGTTCCAAGAGCGTAGTTACTAAGAATTACACTACCAAAATAAATAAATAAATAAATAAATAAATAAATAAATAAATAAATAAATAAGGTTTATATATTCAGCAGCAATTAAAAGAGCAGTTAAGCAGAATTCAAATAAAATATGAGCTCTAGTACCAAGTGTAAAACTTGTATTCCTTTTTAGTGTATTCCATTAAAGTTTAAACAGAAATGCAATTTTATAAGAAATATCCTTCAGTTCCATTAAACTAAACTGCATTCAGAAAGAGAAAAGGCTGAGCTAAGAAAGAGACAAAGAACTAGAAAGTAGATCCCACATCCCTGTATAATAAAATAAATAAATAAATAAATAACAAATCCAAAAATCTCTCCTTTTTACCAAATAAATCTTTCTTAAAGACACCTTCTGACAGCCATGCTGACAGAGAAAATGGCCATTAGCAACAACTGGCTGCCAAAGAATATTGAGCTGCTTTGAGCTGTTCTCAAGAGATATGAATTCTAGTGAACAAATCCTTTTGCACTGGCTAAAAAAGGTTATTTTTTTTTACCTCTGATCACCAGATACTCAGTGAATAAACCTCTGCTGAAGCATCCCTCTGCTACAGCAGCACTTGGTGACATTTCTCTTGAAGCACTGTATTTTTATTGGATTCATGTACTTTGGCCTGAATTACATTTTTTTTTTTTTTTTTTTTTTTTTTTTTGTGACATAGAAGGAAAAGGATTAATACTTCATTCATGATATGGATGGATTTCCATGATACACAATATGTATATAATATGTACTTATAGATAATGAAAGTCTTTCTTATCTAGCAGCTCATGAAAATAATAAACATGAATGTAAATGCACTTTATGGTTCTTACAAATATAAATAACATAATTCGTGCTATAGAGTGGTTTCTGTAATCATAAAGATTGTACAGACTGTGGATAGCTGTTTGCAATCACAACAGGCTGCAACCACGTAGCTGCAACCACTTCAATGGCTCATGGCTTCCAGGTCAAAAGTTTTGTACTGAGTTTGCAAGGCCACAGAAGGCTTGTCAGGTTTGCTCTGTCTGTACTTTTCAGAAATCACCAATGAACATCCTGGTGAAGGTCTGAAGATGCTGATAACTCATCACAACACCCCCAAAAACAACAAAACGGAGCCACCAACTTTAGGACATAGTGGTATTAGGGGAAAGATTAGCATAATGCCAGGAAAAGAGCTACAAACTAAACGTGTGTGGAGGAATCTTAATTGCTTTATTATTTTTCCTTTTCTGTAACAATTAGAGCTAGACTAATAATGATTAGGTTGTTCAGATTTCAACAGCAATAAAACCTCATTTTTATTTATGTTTACGGTGTACTCTTTGTCTTCCCATAAACAAGATTTTGAACTATGCAAAGCCAAATATGACCACAGTGAGAATGAAGACTGAAACAAAAGTTTAAATTAAAACTTAATCCTTCTTTGTTTGCTTGTTTGTTTTCCTTTGTTTGATTTTAATTCACATCCCATTGTTCCTGTTCTTGAAGAAATAAAAAGAAAGAAACAACATGAGTATAATGATTTTCTCTAATGTTTCTTGATGTATTTTTTTAGAAATCAAATTTCAACCTGGTCTTCATGATAAATCATGGAGAAGTCAGTGTAATGTGGTGAGGTGAGGAAAGACACTCTAACACTGTTAGAGATAAAACACAGCTTTGAACTGTAGGCTTCTAGATAGTGCTAGGGATGTAGGTGAACCCTGTGAACCCATTACATACAGTATATATCCAAGTTTATTTTAATCAGAAATAGCCAAGAACACACAGTATATGGTAATATGCTTTATTGGAATGATGTAAGATGATTATGCTGTGTACTTGAGACCAAGTTTTTAAAATACATTTACAAACCAGACAGATGGTCATCCTCTCTAAAAAAACTTTCTGATTATGTCTTCAGTGATCCATGTTATTTTGGCATTTTTACTCTACATGGCTTTGGATAGAAAGTATCTGGAATATTTACTAGTGACAGGCTTTTTCTAAATTGTAGAATCTACACCTATAATAAATACCATCAGCTTATAGGAAGACACTAAGGTTATGTCACATTCTTTACAGAAGTAGGATAGTATAATGTAGAGTTCATGAGGCTTGTCATAAATGCTGTTCTGAAGAATATTTAGCTCACTTGTATGAGATAACACAGTAAGATATGTTTTTACCTGTGTAAATATATATTTTCAATACCCTGGAAAGTTGGCTGTGATCTAAAATCTTTGATCTCTAGCATCCATATGAACTCTAGTGATATATAATGAAATATACCTGAATGTGAAACCTATTGTTAGGAAGTTATTGTTAGGAAGTATGCCATAGCACATCTTCCTAACAATAGGTATCTTTGAAGATCTTTTAAAGATATCTTGATGTCTTCTGGTTGATCAGTGTATTTTATATCTGCTAACTACATAAGATTCTCTGAATGTTTAAACCAGATTAGCAAATTTACAGACTATATACTGGATTTTTCCAGCCTAGATTATGTTTAAATCATCTAAGAACCTCAATGAGGTTACTACAGTATCTTACCTATGTTCAACAGCCATAATGTAAAGTCAGTATTTAAATTAATTTGGTTTTAGTCAATTCACCTACATGCAGCATAATAACAACAGGAGGGTGCTGTAGGAATTTAAAACCTATTGGCATCTCAGTGTTAAAAAAAAAAAAAAAATGGTTAAAAAAATAAAGAAATAAATAAAAAGAAATAAAAAGAAATAAAGATATCTTTAAAAAGATCTCCTGGTGACTAAGATTTTTTTTTCTTTCTGAAAGGACATGAAGTCTCTATGCAAGGTGTCTTGCTATGTTGCAGTCATTTCCCAGCTAAGTAAAAAGAAGTAAATTTTGTATGATCTGATTCTTTGGGAAAGACTATTGTGTAGGGCTTTTTGAAGAAATGCAGTAACATTCACATTAAACCAAAAATGTGTTATTGAAAAGTACCTTGACATTATTTGAAAACATAAATTATCTTTAATACGTTCTCTATAATATCTTTATCAATGATCTGGACAAGGGGAGAGAGCTGGGGGTTTGTCAATAGCCAGCTCAATATGAACCAGCAGTGTGCTCAGGTGGCCAAGAAGGCCAACAGCATCCTGGCTTGTATCAAGAGTAGTGTGGACATCAGGTCCAGGGAGGTGATTGTCCCCCTGTATTCAGCTCTGGTGAGGCTGCACCTTGAATACTGTGTTTAGTTTTGGGCCCTTCACTACACTGAGGATCAGGAGCATTTCCAAAAAATGGCAATGAAGCCAGCGAAGGATCTGCAACACAAGTCCTGTGAGGAGTGGTTGAGGGAACTGGGGTTATTTAGCCTAGAGAAAAGGCTAAATAACCTCCCCTCTTTTGGGGGAGACCTTATTGCTTTCTACAACTACCTGAAAGGAGGTTTAGCAGGTAGAGATCAGTCTCTTCTCCCAAGCAACAATCTATAGGACAAGAGAAAATTGCCTCAAGTTGTGCCATGGGAGGTTCAGGCTGGATATTAGGAAAAATTCTTCACTGTAAGAGTTATGAGGCATTGTAATAGGCTGCCCAGGGAAGTAGTTGAGTCACTGTCCCTGAAGGTATTCAAAAGATATGTAGATGTTAGGGATCTAGTTTAGTGGTAGACTTGGCAGTGCTAGGTTAATGTTTGGATTCGATCTTAGAGGTCTTTTCCAACCTAAATAATTCTATGATTCTATAATAGATGTCTTTTAAGTGGATAGACTAAAAAGAAATTGAATTCCTAAACTTTTGGAAAACTGTTATTTCTACACCTCTGCATTACAGGTCTGAGACAGAATTAAACAGATAAAATCTTTCTTCTGTTTTATTACACTAATGCACTTTTTTTTTTTTTCCCCCCTGAAGGTATAATGAAGGGCAGCTTAATCCAGAAATAACTCATTTTGAATTCTTCCTCACTGAATCTCAATTATATGTTTTTTGTAGAATACAAAAGCATGGTGCAGTAATATAATGAGAAAAGCATTAATAATTACACTGATGACAACAAGAAGAAAAAGAAAATACATGGTACAAAATGAATTAAAATAACCATTACATAATGGAATGCATCCAACTGCATTAAAAAAAAAAAAAATGCAAACAGATTTTTTTAACACAAAAGGAAATTCAAAAACAGTAGAGAGAATTCATTAAAAAATGTATATTAAATTGAATAAAGGGCAAGACGGATGTAGGTAGTCAGAGATGTTACTGAGATGTTTTTCAGTTTTATTCAAATTCAGTTTTATTCAAATTCAATAACATTTTTAAATTATTTTATCCTCTATTACTTTTCATGACTGAAAAAAAAAAAATAGGACTTCATGTACCTTATTTTTTGTCAGTATGAAAGCTCTCATTACCTTGTTAAGAATATGATTTTAGTTTCCTGTAGTTCTTTAAGTACTTTTTTTGCAAAGACCTGGCTTGTGAGCTTTCACTTTAATCCATTTATATGGAGTCAAAAGAAAAAATAAAAAAGAGAGAAAAAAAAAAAAAAAAGAAGAAGAAAAAAACCACTCAAGACAAATGAAAACTTTGTTGCATCTGTTCCTCAATAGACCAAAATTGTCTGATAGGTCTTTTACACTCATTGTCAAAAAAAATGTTTGGAAAATGCTCCAGGGGTCTTTGAATCTTTGTGATGAATCTATCCATCTGTTGTGCAACTAATCTATGCTGCACAACAGTTTTGAAGTTCCTATCTATGAGCAGGATCTTACCTTACTCTTTACGGATTCTACATTTCTCCAAACCCTTAGTTTTACCATTTTATTCAACACCCTATTCATCACATCTGTCTTCCTGTCTTTGTGAGCTTTTTCCCAGTTATTTACCTTTCCCTACATGCTCGCTTAACCTTGGATGGCTGGTTCAACCACACATTCTCTCTCTCCACCTCTTCAGCAAGACAGGAGGAGAAAATGAGAAGGAAAAGCTTCTGTGTCAAGACATGGGCAGCACTTACCATTTGCCATCATGAGCAAAACAGATTCAAGTTTGTGAAGACTGATTTAATTTATCACCAAATAATAATAATAATAAAGGATAGTGAGAAATAAAACTGAAAAAAAAAAAATCCCCTACCTCCTTCTTCCCAGGCTCAGCTTCTACTCTTGATTATTCTCCCTCCTTCCCCGCAGTGAGCCCTGCGGGTGGGGAACAGGAGCTGGAGAAAGTTTACAACACTTCATCTCTGCTTCTTCTTCCTTGCACTTTCCTCTGCTCCAGCTGGATACAGTCCTTCATGCTGCAGTGCAGGTCCTTTCTACAAGAACTGGTCCAGCAAGGTTCCAACCCAGAGGGCGCAGTCCTTCAGAAACAGGCTGCTGCAATGGGCATCTCCCATGGGTCACAGTTCCTGACAGAAAACCTACTCCAGCATGAGCTCTTCTCCACACACACAGTTCCAGACAGGAGCCTTCAGAAGAAGAAAAGAAGAAGAGAAGAGGAAGGAGAAGGAGAAGGAGAAGGAGAAGGGGAAGGAGAAGGGGAAGGGGAAGGAGAAGGGGAAGGGGAAGGGGAAGGGGAAGGGGAAGGGGAAGGGGAAGGGGAAGAGGAAGGGGAAGGGGAAGGGGAAGGGGAAGGGGAAGGGGAAGGGGAAGGGGAAGGGGAAGGGGAAGGGGAAGGGGAAGGGGAAGGGGAAGGGGAAGGAGAAGGAGAAGGAGAAGGAGAGAGGAGAAGGAGAAGGAGAGAAGGAGAAGGAGAAGGAGAAGAAGGAGAAGGAGAGGAGAAAGGTTCAAAAAAATTTCTTTTTTATTCTTAATAATGTCTGAATCTTTCCCTTTGTTATGCTGTCAAGTGCTGAATTTTCTACCATAAAAGGAAAATGAAAAAGTATGATCTTCTATTTTAATGATCTTTTTAAAGAAGCAAACAGTGAAAAGACATTGAATCAAATAAGCAAATATCACCCTATTTTAATCTAATATTGTTATAGTGCTATTCGGTAGTTCAGTCCCAAATCAGAGAATGTGTGAGACTGGAGATGGCATATTGTTACATAGCAAATGTCAGTAGAAATATTTTATGGAGTTTAAAGAAATTTTGTAATAAGAATGCTGCAAAAAATGATTTATCAGCACAGCTAAGTAACAACAATTTTCTCAAATTGTATGCACACAAAGAATTCCTAAGTTTGTGAATACCTGCCAAATACCAAGGGCCTTATCCTTTTTAAATCTCTGCATAGCAACTAGTCATACTTTAGAACATTTTTAAAAAGGTGGTGAAACAGGTAGAATAATATGAAAACATAAATTCATCTTTCCTTGATGAGCATCAATTTATTCTGCATCTTGATTGCAATGGTAAAGGTAGTTTTCTTGAAAAATAGAAGATACATGGGAATAGCTGATTCTCAGGTCACTAGTAATTATTTTTTAAAAATAAAAAATAAAAATAAAAAATGTTTGAATAAATGTAAGGGAAAACTACAACTTTTTTTTAAAGTAAATTAATTAAAGTTTAAGTGGAAAATTTTACACCTAAATAAAATATTTGATTATGCTTATGGAGGATTCTTATTTTATGCAGGTTTTAATGCTTTCTATACAAAAGGACATTTTAAATCATTTAAGTATTCTTGAAGATAGAAGTGTAAAATATTCATTGTTGCTCTCTTCTGTCTATAAGTGGTTGCAGGAATAAATTAATGTAATTCTGTTTCAGAAAAGAACTTGTTAAGAATGTTCCTTGCTTAAAAATAAACTTGTGAGATCGGTTTAGAATATAATGCGTCATAAATAAATATATTTTGAAAGTCAACAGGAAGTAAACTCTTAATTCAGTTTAGTACTTTTGAAAAAAAAGTACTAAATCCTCATGAGATCCATGAGGATGTCAGGAAAAAAATACTTTTATATCCTGCTCTTTAGTTGACACAAAAAATTGGTTACTTTTTTTTTTTTTTTTTTTTTTTTTTTAGTAACAAGATTACATTGCTTGCACAATGAAGAAAACAGATTTATCAATAGGTCTCTAATACAGAGCACTCAGCCCTTATCTGCACCATCTAACAAGTTCTTACAGGGATGACAGAATGTAAACAACCAGCAGAATTTCCTTGTTATGAAGTAAAAGCTATTTTAAACTATGCCATGTAGGTCAAAAAGTTGTCTTTTGCAAGGAGCATGGAGGAAAGGAAAGAGCATATGAGGAGCATATAAGAAAAGAGGCTAAGGTATCTGTACCTGAAACTAGAGTTGTTTAAATATAGCTTTATTGTTTCACTGTTTATGCCAGGTTGTTTGTCTAGTTATATAGGGTAACATCCATCTTTGTGAAGGGCAAAAAAGAGTCAAATCCCCAAAGAGCCCTTTGATTTCTTCCTTTGGAAAAGACAATGAAGAAAATAAAATATGCCACTAGGGTCTTCATCTGGCTTCTGTGAGCATGTTTATTTGCTTTTGACAGATGGTAAATGTTTTGATAATAACTTTTAAAGTGAAATTTCATTTTGTTTGTTTTCTTTCTTCCTTGGACTTCTTTTAAATTTGAAACATGCTAGAACATTTAAGAATTAATGTAGAGCAATTATTCCCGCAACAGAGGGATCAGAACAAAAGACTGAGATGTGTAGTTGAAAAGAGCAACAACATACCCACACAGACAAATCCTTTCAAACAGATTTAGGACTTTATAAAATATGCATAAATTGAATGAAGGATTAGTTAGACTTTTTAACATTAACCTTCCCTCTAGCTATTCTTGCCAAAGAGTTTGTCCTTTAAAAAAAAAAAAAAAAAGTGTGTGGTCACCCAAAGCAAAAAGTACCTTTTTTGGAGGCTGCAGGTTTTTGCTTTAATACAGCAGAGCAAAATAACAATAAACTGCATGCAAGTTCCACACACCTTCAATGCACCTTCAGCCTTATCTGCAGGGCTTAAACTGTCATAATCTGAATCCCTTCTGGATGGAAATGCCAATCATGCTAAACAATGTGAATGGCTTAGCGACAGACAGATGTTCACAGAGAATGAGACAGAGACCACCAGACTCACTCATTTGTGAATTAAACAGAATTTGAACATGGGCCTCCAGTGTGAAAGTCTACTTCATTAATATGGTAGTTTCTTTCAGTTGTATTTTTCTAAGATATTAAAAAAAAAAAAAAAAAAGCCACATTAGTCACATTCCAACTTTCAAACTCTGCATCCTTCCTTGTGATTTTGTGTAAATTCAGAAAACAGCCTAAGCTCTGAACTGTGTTTCTCCAAACTACTTATTTCAGTGGGAGAGAATTATGACACTGACATTTCAATGTAATAGTTTTAATAGCAAGAGAGAATCAGGAAGATGAAGTATTTTAATGCAAAATCTAAACACAAGAACACAAGAAGTGACTATCATACAAATAATTCTGAGATATGTTTTGTGTTTTTTTTTTCAGGTGATATGTTTATGTAGGACAAATTTTCACTGAAATATGGAAGAAATCCAAAAAGATTCTTGATGACTACAATAAGAAGAAAAATACATTTAAAGCATTTTATGTCTCTATGGTAAGACCATAGAGATATAAAATGGAACAAAACAGTGAAGGTGGTATATATAACTAAGCTAAATACACAAACACTGCACTTTTTATAATTAATTTCAGTGAGCACTAATTCTGTTTCATGTAATAATATATGTTCTTTTGTCATAGTACCTTTTGTCTAAGATGACTTTCTGAACTAAACTGTTTTCCCTAAAAAAACTTACACATCCATATTGAAATTTGTTTGCTCAGATAACAGACTCGGATAACTCTTAATCTGAATAGAAAATTGCATGTCTATTGAAGTGGAGAGAGACCTCATGAAACTAGTGACTATAAGGATATGCTATGTGTTTACCTCATTTAAGTCTTCATTATGCAATGGAAAGAAATAATTTAACGGTGAAAGACTGATAAAGGATCACCATATCATGCTATATACTGGAAGTTAATGATTCCACAATTTCACCTATGGGAAAATGTGAAATTGAGCCTACTCACAGCCATGGAATCACAGAGTGGTTGAGGTTGGAAAGGACCTCTGGAGATCATCTCCCTGACAAACAGGATCACCTACAGTACAGGATCATGTCCAAATGTGTTTTGAATATCTCCAGAGAAGGATACTCCACGGCCTCTCTGGGCAACCTGTTGCAATGCTCTGTCATCATCACTGTAAAGAAGTTTTTCCTCATATTCAGATGGAACTTCCTCATGATGAATCTGTCCATTCACAAATGAATGTTTGAAGTTACCAAACTTATAAACACTGAGATGGTGAATGATTGCTGTCTATAATTTGCCATGTGTTTGTTTGATTGATTTTTTAGGTATTATTTTTAATCAGTAATTGCAGATACTCTGAGACTGACAGAACATATGCAACTCTCCAACTGAGTTGAGAGAAAGAATCCCAGATTTAGGTCTTTCAATTCAGTCACTTTCTACTAAGCACTGAAAGAGTTCAGTTTTAGTCATAAAAATAAATTTAAAATGAAAAAAAATAATAGTTTTTTTTAAATAGGCACATTTGGTAGATAGCTGGTTTATCCAAAGCTAGGTAAATATTTGAGCAAGTGTCAGAGATAGCAAATTAGTTACATTCCCTTTCTAATTTTTAGTTCAAAACTAGTTTATAATTCTGGTATTTAAATTAGAAATCAAATTTCAGATGGTTTGATTTTCAAAAAAAAAAAAAAAAGCAATGTGCAAAACATGAATAATTTGCCTTTTCACCATTCAGCCTCCTAGAATGCAGTGTCCATGATAAATACTGACAGAGAGTAGATTAAACATTGTTTTCAGACAAAAATGAAACAATTGTTGAAGTAAAAGAGTTATATACTGTATCTGGAAGGAATTCATTTACATACTTTCATTTCAAGAATAGGCTTCTTGCTTTGAAATGGAAACAGTTTTCCAACTTAAAGTAGGTAATTACACACTCCATTAAACAAGTAATTAACAGATTACAATTTAAAAAAAAACAAAACTCAAAATGAGCAATTCAGATGCTAAATGCAAAGCACACTCTTATAATTAGCATAATACTTTTTGAAATGGATTAACAAATACACAATGAAAATGAAAAAAAAAATGTTCTCTGTATGCAAATCATATGCGGCAAATAGCATTTTATAGGCCAAACAATACCATAGGATGAGAAGAAGCTAGTGCTAATATTTCATGTTAAACTACTCAAAAAACAAACCACACACACATATTCATGCACGTTAAAAAAAAAAAAAAAAAGAAAAAATGCATTGGTTGTGCTTTTTTCTTTTTTGAAGAAAACAAGAGGTCAAAAGGTCAAACATTGTTTTGTTTTGTTTTTATAAACATATGTTCTTCTTCCATTACCTTGCAGATGTATTTTGCCATGAAATTTTACCTACCACAATTTTGTAAATCAGGTTACCATAATACAGAATCATCATCTGATACTTTATGCTTTTATTCTTCTGCTTGTTTTGTCTCGTTAAGTTTCCCAAACTATGTCCAGATAAAATGGTGAAAACCATGAATGGATTTATGAACTCATTTATTCAAGTCACTCCAGCTAGCACATACTGTCCACCTATCCATTCCACCAGCACACTAAGTATCATTAGCAGACTGTTCAGCTGCCGCCTTGAAGCAGTGGTAGCTCTGTTTTGAAATTATAGAAAAGGACTTTAACAGGAGCCACATTCTTTGTATGTAGCTAGAATTTCTTATCCTTTCTACAGTCATCTGTTTTTTCTTATTGAAAAGATGCTAAATATCAACTGTAGACAAAAAACACTACACCCAGAACCACATTCTCAGAACAGTTTAAACCTCTCTCCAAAGGTGTTCAGCTTAGTTGTTCTCCTAAATTCTCATTTTGTAATCATCCTTTTATTTAGAGAATAATAAAAATCAGATTAACACCATCCTTCTAACAACTTTTAATTCTTCTTACACTAACAATTCTTTTAACCTGCAGGAAGCTTCTAATTGCTGAAACATTATTTCCACATGTTATTTCCTCCATAAAAGGGAAGAATTAGAATAAACCTAATGCCAATGTTCAATTCGGATCAATGTTCAATGTTCATTGAAAATTAATACAGATTTTTTTATTATTATTCAAAAGACAGTAGAATGAAATAAGCAGTAAAGAGCCTGAAAAAGAAAAATTCCTGGAATATATTACAAATCCAATCCAAAACTCCAAAAAATAATAATCTTCTATCACTTCCTTCTTTTTTCATTATATTTTTAATGAATTCTCCAGTCCAGCTACTGGCAACACAACCATACTTGGTTTATAGGACGTGACAATTAGAGCCCATGGCAATATGGCTGAACAGGAGCAATGTTTTGTTTTATGCATTATTGTCATGATAAACAGAATCATTCTCTTGCTAATGAAGACCTCTTTTGGTGTTTTTGTTAGCCTGGAAGTAGAGAAATTCAAATATTCTGGAATCACTTGAAGCTTAATCTGCATTGAAACAAAACTACCAAAACACATATATTAAATTAAAATAAATTAAATTAAATATTAAGTGTTGTATAATACTGTATCCAATGCTGTATTTATGATCAAAGAAGACTTCAAGGCAGGCAAATCTTACAAACGGGAATTATTTTAGAGCAAATAAATAAGACACTTGTCATTGTGATGGGTTGCTACTACATACAGCACATCAGTTTCTCCCACTTTCATTTACACCACAGTTATTTTGATGAAATACCAGCTCATATGGCTGGAAGGAAAATGGCATGATATGGAAAGTGAAGAACAAAGGCAATCTCTTACAATCAGAAATAATAATAACTTTTCGTTAGGATGTCTGATGAATAATGCCAGTGCCTAATGGGCCAATATTATAAAGTTTAGTAAAGGTCACGAGGCTCAAGGCATGGTATGGTATAGTATATGCAATCAAGTAAATAAAACTCCCATTGATTTCTTTCTTACAGATGAATCTCACCTCTATCTTGGACCACTTTGATTGTATAAATATTACCATAGATGGTCATTTTTCCAAGATCATGCGTGAAAGCAATGGCAATTTAGAAGTCTCTCTTTTCCTTTTTCCAGTTATGAGCTACAAATAAATGTGAAAATAAATTTAGAGATGGATTTTCTCTTGCTCTGTTGTTTCTCTTACCTCTGTGAAAGAAAGATTTGTATGGAATTATTATTTATTTTCAAACTTCAAGCATGAACCACTTTATTTAATAGACACATATTGTGTTGTAATATGCCCCAAAAGTCAAATGATTAGTAATTTGATTTTTGTGTATTTTAAATCAGATATAATTCAGTAATTGTTGAATGTATATAGCTTTCTAGCTTATTGTTGCCTTTTTCCACAAGTACAGAAAGCTGGTAAGGGAAATCTTTTAAAATTGGTTATGTTCATTAAATTCATATCAGAATAATATATTTTATAGCTCTATTTAATTTCTGAGAATGTAGCAGAAACCTCTGTTTATAAATAAATAAATAAATAAATAAATAATTTCTCTCCAAATACATGTGATTTAATGATTTATAAAAAATAGTTCTTTCCTAGTTATTTCACATATATCTTTACTGGACCTGGAGTTTTTGCTCATGAAGAGAGATTTCTGGTCAGTTTGTATAACTGTGTAAACTGTATAAACTGTCAGTTTGTAGAACTGTGGCCCATATATCCTCAACAATGAATAAATGTCCAAAAGTCCTAGTGTTTCTGCAGAAAATAATACAATCTATTTTATTATCAAATTTTATTTTATTCTTTTTGATTTCCATCTTATTTAAGAAAAAGGAAAAATATTGATAATAGAACTATTAGACTAGGAATTAAGTAAATACTAACATTAGTGACTATAATGATCAGTCTTAGACGTTATGAAAGCTATTGCAGCCAAAATTTTAATCTAGAGAAGTACTCTACACAGCCAGTAATTCTGATCCTCTTTCTGCACCTGTCAAAGACAAAATCCCTCTCACTTTTTTGTGTGACTTACTTTTTATGATTACTCCTCTTTTCAATGTCATACTTTTTCAGCATAATTATAGAGAAGTCAGTGCTGCAATACTCATCTTATCATAAAAGGATAATAAAAGTTTTTCAAATATTTAAAGCATCAATTTCTGACAAATTTTACATGTCTTTCAGACAATGCTAGAGTGCCCACATCAGTCTTTGAATGAAGTATCTTATAAAGGCAAGAGAGCACTGTGGATTGTTGTCCACATGCCATTTTCTAGCACACCAACAGTCTAAAAGGGCACAGTTTGCAAAATACTCCTATAAGTATTTTATATATATATAATTTTATATATATAAATATGTATTTATTTATTTATATAAAATATAAATATATATTTATATTTTTATATAAATTATATATATTATATAATTATTTATATATATAATTTATATATGTATTATATATTATTTATATATATATTATATATAATTTATATATATATATAATTATATATAATTTTTCATAGAGGAAAAACAGCATTGGTTTTCTTAAAATGTCTGTGTCCAAGAGGAAAGAAAATACAAAAATAACTAATATTAGTACTCCCATCCAGGCATAACAGGCTGACAGCTATAAAATGTAAGGTTATCAAAAATGTGCATCAACTCTCATCAACTGTGTGAATGAGAATTGAAAGAGATAAGTGAAAAAATAAATAAATAAAAAATAACAAGTGCTTCAAGAATTAAACAAGAATATTATGAGGTCAAGCTGACTCTCTGGACTGCCATTTATGCGTGAACAAAGCACGTATAAATTCACTTCA